>NC_091484.1:61808183-61959698 GCF_947461875.1 Haliaeetus albicilla | reverse complement strand
CCTTAGGTACCAAAAGTTTATCGCTTGTTTTTTTTTCTAACTTGGAATCTGGCTGTGACAGGTAGAGGTATAGAGTATATTCAGGCCATAGGAAAAAGGCTTTGTGGGTGAGCATTTTCAAGCCCTCAGGTATTTCTGTAAAATCTCAGATTGTCAACCACGATGCCATGGCTTGTCAGTGAGACAGATGCCCCAACCTTGAAAGTGATGCAGAAATGAACACAAAGGAAATAAAAGAATCTAGGCAAGTAACAAATAAGCTACCCACAAGTATCCAACCTCAAGGAAAATGCATACTAACTTACATTATGTTATGTAGACAAAGTAAGATTTACTGAATGCTAGTTTTTCTCATCAGCGTATCACAGAGTACAGAGGCAATACTAGAAATGGTGACAACCTTTGTGTCTAGGTCCCTACATCTCTCACAGAGCATCCTCTTAAACTTAATGGAAATGTAAATATAAAACATTCACTGCAATAAAAGTCTCCGGAGATAGAGCCTAAGGAGCATGATTAGTATGGAAAATGCTTCATAAATCCTAACTCCAATAATCTCTGGTAGCATAAAGGATTCATCTCATTACGACTTTCTATCAGAGCCTTGTTAATTCTCACTTCACTAATCTGCAACCTTGAAAGTTCCCTCTCTGCATTTCAGTAAAGCATTGACAGCTGAGTGAAACAGGAAGGTATTCTAGCAAGGGCTACAGGTGACAGAATATATTCCAAAACACTCACTAGTTTTATATAAAATACTGTGCCTGACTACATTAAATAACAAGCTTTTCATAAATTATCATCTGTCATTTTTATTTTAGCATTTTAAATCAAATATCATAATCAATCAATTAATTTATCACATAGAATCTTTTGAAAGGCTGCTCTCAGTCAGTTATAGGAATAAAGGGTGTTCTGCATTATGGGTATTTCTCCTGACATACCCCTTGAGATGAAATATCTAATTTTGGACTAGTTTCTACTCGCTGTAAGCTTTTCAGACTGCTATTACCAATAAAAATCTTGAAGTGCATATACAGACACATACACACACCTATATATATAAAAATATATATATATATATAGACACACACATGTTAGTACAGACTTGTAGGCATACATCTCCTGGTACCACTAACGTGGCTGCATAGTTTACTGAAGACTTGCACAAATATAACTCTGTTTATAAGGTAGTTTGGGTAAGAAGGCAAAATGACAGAACATAAGAAATTCTGCCCAATTTTGTTCAGGCTCAAGAGCTAGCTTTGCCTCTACTGCCCTTGAGCGTATTTTGAAAAACATTAAAAACCCCTCTAAATGTAAATATACCTTAAAAATGATCCTTGTTTTTTCCAACACTAGGCAGACAGCATTTTCTTACCAAGAAGGGACTATTGATCATAATTAGGTATTAAGAGCTGAGTTGTTAATCACTACACTACCACAGCTATAAAATCCAGAGAATAAAAACATTTTTTTACCATTATGCAACAACCACCACTAACAAAGTTTTATTAAAACTTCACTGTATTACTGGCTGTGAAATGCAGTAAAATTTTGATGCAAAATGCGTTAATGCAGATGACATCATCAAGTGTTCCACATGTATAATTCTCTTTTTTTATGGATTTTACATCATCTCTCGTGATAGTACTATTCCATTACTGCAAAGTATAATTAATTTTATCAGTACACCCCTCCAAAAGGGCACAAATCGAGATGCATTTGAAAATGTACTCTTTATACTCTTCTCTGCATAGCTCACCAGTGAGCATATTGACACATGGGGTACCAGTGTGCCTGACTACCTCCAAGATCTTACACAAAGGAGAGAAGGGCAGAGCACAGAGCTGTGTGAGCTGTGTAATGCACAGAGGTGCACAGAGCACCTTAGAGCCATTGAAAGTCCTTGGTGAAGCTGGCAGCAGTGTTTTGCCCTTTAAAACTGCTGTGCATTACCATGAGCTGGCTTTCTGTACACCACTCTCAGAGAAAACACTTCTCATACCCCCAGGCTGCTTCTATGCATCTCGTCTGCACTCTCAGGTGGACCAGCCACCATTACCTCTCCCTAAACCTCAGCAGCAGGGCTGTGTCAGTGGGATGTCCATGGGGGAAGCAGGGAAAGGGCAGAGAGGTAAGAACTTACTTCAGATTTCAAAACACTGATGTATTTGAGATAGTAGGTGGCAGACCTGGGCTGTACTAGAAACAACAGCTCTAGGTGCAGAAGCACCGAAGCTGTCTGGCCATTAGGAGGAAGCACATTATACTATATAACTGAACCCTGGCATGGGGAATCTACTGTTTGTTATTTTTTGTCATTTTTTTCCTTGATATGAGTTCTGCAGGGTGTTATTTTTCAGCTCCTGCCTATCCCAAGCACTGAGAGCACATCTAACAAATACATTAAGCTGCGACGTGTGATGTGCATTTCCCTTTACTTTGATACTAATTTCTTTAAGGTTATGAACAAGTGGTCTTGCAAGTTCTTTCCCTCCTCACACATGAGAGCTCTGCTCAGTTCTGTGGTGCAGAAGCAAAAAGCCTCCACTAATCTAGCCACATTTTCTCACTTTAGTAGTGTAGAAGAGTTAGATACCTTCTGCCTTCAAAGATGAAATTTCTTCAGCACCCATTGCTTTGTTACTACAATCCAAGTTATAAACCTTTGAAAGTGATAAAAGTCTCAGTATATTTTAATTATGTTTTACTTCTCAGCCCATTTAAAAACCATATATGCTGATATTTTATTTCCCCAGAAGCTTTTCACATGATATTAGGCAGTCTGACAAAACTTTAAGATATTCTAAAAGAAGAAAAATGAAAAGGCAACCAACCTTTACTTTAGAAATTAAAGATAAGCTAGAAAATGAACATACCAACAGCCATCATGTAATCCCAGCGGTCTATGAGGCACATATTGAAGATCAGGTGGTCAGATGTTTGCCCTTGGCCAATGAGTGGAATGTTTCTCTCCAAATTTTGGGTTATTGCAGAAGTCCAGCCAACGAGGAACCAAAAGACTATCAGGAGAATAACAGCCAGCATCCTCATCACTCGCCCACCTGTCATGTATGGAATACGCTGAGCAGTTCGGGACAGGAATACCTTCAAAACCCTGAGAAATTCAGACAGTGCAGAATTAAGAAAAGCACTAGCAGTGTCACAGGAATTAGAGTTTCATTTTATTTCACTATCAGATTATTAAAACAAATTATCAACATTCTTTCCCCTGACAATATGTACAAGGGTGAAATTTGAAACATTATTACTTTCATATTCATCGTATTTAAATGGAACTGATTGCTGCCCAGAGAGTGCTACACAACAATAGTAGAAAATATTAGCTATGCTTATGTTAGAGACATGCATTCACATGCTGTGTTGTCAAGCTGTTTTGTACCTTCCAGCTCCCAGTGGAAGACTTCTGTCTTTGGAAAAGGGAAGGTAATTTCCACAAAATAGCAACCACGTGTGTGAGATTTCATTTCATTTTGACGCTGTCTGTCTGCTCACCCCAATGGTGCTATTTCCAGAGAAAAAATTAGCACTTCTTGGATATTTTTCCCATTGAGTTTGATGCTTCCGAGACAATAACCTACTCCTCACAGAAATAACTGTGGAAGGCAATTTGCTAATTAAGTGGTTTCTGAGTTGTTCAGAGGCAGCAACATGTTTTCTGAGATGGGACAGAAGCATCATAAGAAAAGCCATATCATATGTCAGGCACATATACCAAGGAACAGCCACTGAACATGTAACACTCACTTTAAAAATACTTGCACTTACTATTAGGATAGGTTTACTCCTGCCAAGAACCGTTCAAGGAAATATCACCTGCATTTTCTACCCATCATCACCTGCTAAAGCAGAAAAAGGTCCTGCTGGGAGCATTAGGGCAACCAAAATTTGAGGAAATTGCCTCGGGAAGAGAGAGTAGTAGCACAGAATATCCCATTGCAGTGCTCTGCCTTGACCCTGCCAAGCTACCAAGGCTGGGCAGTGAGGAAAGGCTATCAGAGAAGTCTTCCTGTACCCAAACCTTCAGTAGTGGATGGGCTGAAGTTTAAATGCTGTTTTAGAGATTGGGGTGAGGAGCCTTTCAAAGTGAAGAGGTGAGCTGTTTCAGTGATTTTGTCCTCAAAACCACAGTGGTTCCTGATTCCTAAGCATGAGCATGTCCAGTGAATACTCTTGATATCCAAGAAGGGAAAAATTATCACTGAGGTTTAGGGAACTTGAACTTTTTTAGAAAGTTGGGTTTTTAAATGCCCTTGTCATCTCTCAAGTCTTTTCAGCGTACCAAGCACCAAGCCACCTTCCAAGTTGTTCCACAGCCAGGCCCGCCTTTTCAGCAAAAAAACCCCACACTCCAGATTAATATTTATGCTTATATTTGTCTAAGAGAAGGCAGAAGCAACTGGCGTTGCCTCTCAAACAAATAATAGAGCAGTGTCTTTTAAGGCAGAAGCACAAAAGCTTTTCCACATCCAGAAAAATGAATCATCGTTTGACTACAAACACAGCCTTCACAGTGTGCATTAGGTGAAGTCAGAGATCTGAGTATGTTCAACATTATTCAGCTGTTTCCCTCCCAACAGTTACTCCGCAGGGAGTCACAGTTCTTGATCTTTCCATGTTTGATAGATGTTCTGCTCTCCCTTTACAGATGCTAAGTGTTTTATGTTGGTAGCAGCTTCCCAAAGACTTCAGGCAGGATAGACAGAAAAGTCTACAGAGGCAAGGCAAGCGACTTCCCTCCGCATTGCTCAGCCACAGCACTATCGTTCCAGGGCAGCACTGGTAAATCCTCATTTTTAGAACACTAAAAATCAGTAAGTGAAGGCTTTCCTCCTCCCTGTTGTGAGTGCCCATCAATACTTAGCTTCTTTGAAGGGAAGGAAAAGGTATTCTTTTTGTAGCGAACTGGAAAACACTGTCTTTTCACAGCTATAGTTTGCCATTTGAGAAAAATCTCATCATACATGTTTATGAAGGTTTAAGAATTAGAGAAATCATACAAACCAGTTGAGAACTACTAGAAACTTTCCTTTGCATTTCGGCTCTCCAAAGTAAATTTTTTCTCATTCTACTGAAAGCCAACATGTGAGCCTTTTCTGGGCGTAACAAGGCAGGACCCTTTACATTTTTGCCATTACTAGCTCATTAACTGCTGACTGTGAGACAGCTTTCTAAGGGAGAGGGGTGGGCTGCTGTTACATTATTGATCTAAGCACAGCGAAACAAGTAACAGTTTGCACTACAGCAGTCAAAACCCCTCCAATATGGATCAAACCACATTTCTTTTTTTCTCCTCTTTTTCACAAAAATAAGCATCCACCACCACCACCATTTCTACCCTGGACATGTAGGCCTACATGTAACCCAACCTTTACACTTTCTTTTTTCAAAAATTCTTTTTCTGAGAAGCTGTAAGGAAAGCTGGGTTAGATCTGTAGTGTTGAAAATTTCCTTTCCAGAGGCTGTGGCATAGAAGTACTCAACCAGAACATGAGCTCCAGAGTTGCAATTCCCTCATCTTCCTGATGCAATGTGAATCTAGACCTGCATTGCTCACCACATCAACACTGGCTGATGGGCTCTGTCTCCTCTCATCTTCTATGTATTACTGAACATGTATCAAAGCAGAGACAAGTGCCCAGGAGCTTCCCCTCCCAAGAGCATGCCTACTCACCAGGCTGGAGGGTCATTCTCCTTCCCTGTACCTCTGACTCATATACTATCAAAGTTCACCATAAAAAAGTTGAATTGCTGCAATACGAGACCAAATTGCCTCAGCAAACACATACTGTCTGATGACTGGTACCCTCCATCAGAAAATTGGGAGTTCTTGATTCAGATCCCTGCCCTGACTTCTGGGTAGACAATGCTCAGTCCTCCTTTTCCGCACTGTTCTCTATCTATGTATTGGGTTGAACTAGCTATTGAGCAAATGGGAGAGATTTCTCACAGGGAGGTAAGAAGTGGAGCTGGTGGGCTGCATCTATACTAGGAAATTAAATATGCCCAGGGTCGTCCAACCTGCACAGAACAGCCAGCATCCACACTATTACCCTCCAACACAGGGTGGCTGCATGCAAACTGCCCACTGCAAGGGCCTGTGCCAACTCCTGAACCACGCTGGGAACAGCTTGGGAGCATTCAGGTTAGCACGGGACAAGGGCAGGGCAGGGACTGCTAAAACAATTCAGCAGGACAGAGGATGGAGTTCCAGTGCCCAGGAATGTTCTCTGGTGCTACTTCATTTACGAATATGGATGTAGCCCTGGATTCAAATCCCTGAGCAAATTAATGTTTAATTATGAGTATCAAGTAAGGCAATGTCAACTGTAAAGCCTCCTCATCCTGTCCTATCTACCCCCAAAATGCCTGGTAGCGCTAGGCAGTGCCCTGGTAGAAGCTTAGGGCACTGTTTGAGATGCACAGCTTCTGCTCTAAGGCAGAAGAAGAAACTTAACCATCTTCCTCAGCATCTTCTAGCTCTTCTCCCAGCTAAAACCATTCAGCATGTGCAATCCACTTTTATGTGCTGCTGTTGAATAATGAAACCCTCATTTTCAGTGACATGTCATCAGGCAGATCAGACAGAACACTGCAATGTGCTCTGCCTGCTTTGCTGGAAGACACAGCTGCCTTCAAGCAAAGCTTTGACCTGCAGACTGCTACAGCCAGCATGAAAGCTGATATGCAATAGCCATCCTTCTTACAGAGTGAACAGAAGGCACAGTTCAGGCTGAATGAACTGCCTGGAGACCACTGCAGGTAACTCCCAACTCTGCTGGCTGCACTGTCAGGTCTGGGGAGAATTAAGCTCTATGGTCTGAGGGTTTTTTGGGGGGGCCTGGCTCCATATAAATGGACAAGGAGAGGGCTTGGTTGCAAATACTGAGAGCTGAGGGCCAAGGGAAGCCCTGTAGCCAGGAAGAGAAGTGATGCTGCAAGTGGATCCAAAGCAGAGGGACAGAGCGTGCTGGTTCACGGGACTGGCTGGGATCACCAGCTTGGAAACAGCAAGCGAAGCACGTGTCTGCTGCTGTAGAAGTTACATCCTGAGAAGTAATGTGTAATCTTAGCAAAGAAATAAAACCATACCAAATTTTCATGTCATATCAATAATCTGTCCTGCGAACAGAAAACATGTCCCCCAAACTATCAGCTGACTGCATAAGTAGCAGAAACAACAGGTGAAGGATCTTGCTTTGACAGCAATGAAGTGGCGCAGTTTGTTTATTTTTTATTTCTAGCATCTGTCATTTTGTGGCTCTACTGAGTCATGCTGTCAACTGTTCTGTTCCAGACTGATGATTTTTATTGTGATACGAAAGCTACATCAGAAAGATAATGGGTCAAGCTCTTATGAAGTATATTGCCCTCCTATGGTGCAGGGATTATGTCTTATTTGCTTTTTCCAGAGTAACAGTGAACGTGCCACTAGTTACTTTGAGTTTGTAAACTGATGTGATTCTACTAAAAATGAAAAGGTACTGATGGCACATGTATGGCACCATATCAATACAAAAGAGAGCCTACACTTCACACTTGACACACAGGTGCACACACATACACAAATACTCACTGCAGGTTTTATTTCCACATCAGGGAAGATAACTGAAGAAAGAACATCAACACTTAAGGCCCAAGACCTCACAAATCATATTTAGATGCACTCCACAAATCATATTTAGATGCACTCATACTACCAGTTACTGGCTCTCTGCTGGAAAGGATAAAACCCAACTGAGAGACAGAAATGAACAGCTTTCTAAACCACACCCCAGCTGAAAGTCTCCAAATTAGTCATGGTCAACTTTACAAGTGACTTCTTAAGACCTCAGCATAGAACAGAACTAAGCCCAGCACTGAAGAAGATACTCACCGAAATCAGGATGTTCTTTTGCTTTATTGAGTCTGATCATCTTCGACCTGGGCAAACCAGGGCTGAGAGCCGTGCCATGTCAACAGCATGACAACGGCATGGCAAGACCACCATCATACACATCACGTCCTGTCCAGTGAAAAAGTACAACTAGAGAAAGAAGTTCTGGCAATTATTTGGGTGTATGAATACTCCTGGGAGTCCCCATCCTCTGTGTAGCCAGCAAACTTGGCCACATATCACTGATAGCCATCAAAATATCTCAACTCCTTCGCACCACACTTGCAATAAGTGAAAGTGTAGATACTAGGGTATCTCCCACATTTTCCATTTCAGGAAAGAATTTTGTAATAGACCATTGCCATGAAAGGCAACAAATTCTTAGAAGAATTGACTAACCCTTCCAAATGCACTGGATTTTGTCATTGGTAACAGAGCACAAGCTGGCTGAAGGCTAGTCTGCACAGGAGAGCACTAATGGTATCATAAGCTTGCTAGATAGTTACAAGGTAAACCCTAGGTACCAATGGTACTGGAAACACAGGGAGGGAGATTGTGCTGCAGGATTGTTTCCTCTGTACTGGAAGCGTGCAGGGCTTCAAATCTTCACCTGGGGGTCTGTGGTTAATAAATGGTAATATTCATATCTGAGGATATCCTGACAGTACATTAACAAATTATGATGAGATAATCTTGTGTACTGAGTGATCAGGGAAACAGTGGTGCCCTTTTTCCTTAATAAATTGTATTTACTTTCAAAAATGTGATTTTGAAAGTACAGTTTCCTTGATATCTTCCCTAAGGTCTTAAAGTGATTTTCTATTGTGGAAAACCAATGTAATACAAATTTATCAGATGTATGGTTAGAAAAGCAAGCTGTGAAGAGGAGTTAAAAAATGTGTTTTACCTCAGTGCCTGGTTAAAAACTACCATTTGTAAGCAAAGACACATGGATCATGACTTCATGCTAACCTACACCGTACAGCAGTTTCCTAGATTAGTTTTACTACCACATGTATAAAGGTAATTCTACAGTGCTTAAATCAAAGTTCCCCTTCTGGATCAATGTATAGGAGATAAACTGTGCTGCCATAATTTCCAAGAGTTCGAGCAGACTGAGGAAGGTGGGAGGGAAATCACATGCAGTTCAAGGGAAGGCTCTGGGTACTGGAAGGCAACAGGAGTCTAATAGTTTCCCATCCCAATCAGAACCACTCACTCATTCCCACGTGAGCAGCACTGGACTCTCAGTCTCATGCATATTTAGTAACATGGAAAGAGTCTAAGAATATGACTTGCTTTGATGAAAATGTATTGATTTGAAGTAGCTTTTGTCTGTCAATCTGCAGGTAAGCCTGGAATGAACGAACAAAATTACTTGTTATTTCTTTAAATGTAGCCTAGATTCTGATATTTTTCATGCTGCACATATGCTTTATTTTCTCCTTTCACCTGCAAATCTAAATTCCCACCTGAGAAAAGCTCAATTGCCTGGTGGACTATAGATCAAAAAGCCTTCTCTGCCTGCAGCCAGTTCCAAGGACTGTAGCTGGAGTCTTTTGACAGACCAGCTGAGGTTTGCTTTTCCCCAGTGCCTCCTCGCTCCTCAGCTCACTGCCCTGCTGCCCGCATCTGTTCCAGCTGCCTGCTAGCTCCCATTGCAGGAGACACTGAAACTGTGTGCGTGTGTGCTGCTTTTTGAAGTGCTTTTGTTCACATCACTGTATCATCCAGGCAGGTCTTATGTGAAATGGCCATTCCTCAACGGGATTTGTCCGTCCTGGGTGTGTGCTGCTGGACGTACCAAGCACTGGGGAGCTGAGAGGTAAGAAGGCTCAACAAGGGGACCTAAACTAGGTTGCAGTGATGCAGACCAAGTCTCCTTATTTATGAAATCCTCATCTGCTTTGTGCTAATTATCTCTTCTAATAAACCACTTACTGCACTAATACCCCCGTGAATCCTGCTGAGATTAGCAGAACTACAGAGTGTCAATGAAACATCTGACCCTCTGCTATCAAACTCTTGAGCAGGCAGAGCTCTTACAGAGCACACCGTGACTATGTAAACCATCAAATAAAAACCCCACCAATCTGTCCCCAGGCAACTAGCAGTGACATGTCTCCTGTTTGTTAACTATTTGGGTTTAAGGCTACATCACACAGTTGCTTTGGTGGCACCAAAGAGCTCACTACCACAGAATCCTATGTGAGATTCCTAAAATTCTAAAAATTCTGGGTCCTTGGGATAGGCACAAAGCCATCTCTTTCTGGGTCTGCTACTGAATGGTTAACATAGCCATTTCAATAATTTCCTCCTGATAGCTATGTTTAAATAACTACATCCCTCACTTGGTAAAAATGAGGTCAGCTCCTCAGACATTTTTCTCCATAAGCAAACCAATCTTGCTGAGCTCTTTTCTTCATTCAAATTTGCAGTGGTTTTGTGGCAGAAACCTAATTCATAGATCCTTAAGACTCCTGCCACTAGTAGTTTAGACTGAAGATTATAAATCCTTCAGCCTATACAAGCTTTGGCTAAGCTAATTATTTGCTTCTTAAAAATCATCAGGTGGTTATTATCTTTTTGTAAATCTAAAGCCACTCAGTTCTTTACCCTTATCAAAGACTTTCAGAACAGGCAATACAAAAGACCTCAAGGTCACTATTTATCGGGAAGCTTACACTGTGAAAATAGATGCAAGAACTCCCTCCTGGTAATCCTTTCCTACAATAGGTCAAGAACATTTCCAAGGCTTTCATTACAAAATTTGCTTCACAGAGCGCTCTGGAGTTGAACGTACAAAAGCCAACTCCCTTCCTGATCCCGGCTCACAACGTTTCATTTAGCAAAGGCTGATGAGTAAAACCAGCTGGGATGACACAAATTCTCCTCCTTGTTAGTGCTGCTCCATACAGGCATCCTCTCCCACTGAAAACATTCACAGGCAATTTCAACAACCTTTTCAAATGTCAGAGGCATTTTCTAGGGATCAGCAATAAGGTAGCTTGGTCAAAACCTTATGCCAAAGCTTGTATTTTTGTTCTCAAACTAATTGTACTACAGATAGGGAAAGTCTTGCCGTGGATAAAGCCCAAATCCAGGCCAAAATAGATTTGGGGGTGGCTATGTATCTTGATATAGAAAGATTTTCTTTCCTTTCTTCTCCTCCTTAGTTCACTGGCAAGCATTGTACTTCTGATCAGAGAATGATAAGCCTCACTTAAAAAAGACAGTACCTTTTCAGCGCTTTTAATGTGGCCAGAAAACCAAAATACCTCCTTCTTTTTAAGCTAAAAGACAGCAGTTATTCTGACCCATTTGCATGATGTGACAAGTTGCAGCTTTAAGAAAAACAATACATGTGAAATTTTCAACAGTAGAAATCCATAGTAGCTGCACTACATGCTTCACCAGTTTTAAAAATTTAAGTTATTAGATTAATTTATTAAGGTACTCTATAAGAAGAATGCAAGGCTTTTCTCTGGATCAAAAAGCAGTGAACAAAAATTTAGTGGACTTGAGTGAATTACAACTCACTCTGCTAGCTGTTGTTTATTGTGAGGACTGAACTATACATCCATAGCATATTTACAGACCACTATATTTTGCTTTTTGAGAAATGGCACTAAACAGTAGTCAGCAACTGAAGGAAAACAACATAACCATAATTTCACAGATAAATGTCTTAATGTTCATAGATGAATGCTTCATTGTTTTCCCCTTTGTATCCCATTACAGGTGGTTAATATGATATTGTAACTGTTAGTTCATGTGTGCTACATTGTAGATTGAACAAGATAAAAAGATTTCACTAAAAAGATGTCATTAATTTACTTATTTTTTATCTCTAATTACACAGCAAGTTTCTATACTAAAGCAGCATAAACTGAAATGTGCTGTTACGTGATCTCTTTTGTCTAGTTAGCTGCTTTAACAACTTAAAAACTATTAAAGGTGTTCTTATAATAGTATCATACAATTCTGCTACTGAATTTCTAGAGCAGGATCTGAGATCCTACAGCTTGTAGGCCAGATGCAGCTCTTCACTTCATTTCACCCAGGCCGGGCAGTTACTAGCTGACATCCCTGGGAGCCCATTAATGCACAGACCAGTGCAGGTGTTTGCACAGTTTCCATGGCCCCAGCAGCGAGAAGGTTCCCCATCCCTGCTGTAAAGGAACAAAGCCATTCATTTACAAGACCTAATCACAGAGTCTGAGTTTGGGTTTGTCATCACAGGAGCTTCAGTGACCAAATCATTTCTCTGAATACTCCACTTGTAGAAGATGAAAAGCAGAACAAAACTCATTTCTCCTTAGGAGTTGAATTGTGCTTTCCTTACACAGTTTCTCATGCTGATGAGATTTTCTTGAGGATCTTCAATCTCCATGTGACATCTGGTATTGGCTATATTTGTAAGATACTAAAGATACAATTCTTTAAGAAATGATGGGGTCAGTAGACTTCTTTGACACAAGTGAAATTGCCCTGTCTGTCAATGGACTGCTGAGCAAGCTCAGGAAGGGATCTGGGAGACATCAGTGGGTGACAGTAGATGTGGAGCAGATCCAGGAGCCTGGAAACAAAATTCCCAAGAACCAGAGGAGACTGTGGAGAGCTTGATGTAACTTCAAAATTCTTTAAGCTGGATCAGATCAAGACCTGCTCTGCAAGGGCATAGTACACAAGTGAAGAATTAGGCACAAACACTGTTATTTCTGGTTTGATATATCTAGTTGCCTTGTGTTTTTTCCATTAAAAAAATCAGTCACCTTGATTGGTCAAACAGATGCCTAATTTTCTGAGTTTTCTCTTTCCCTTTCTGAAGGAAGTTCCTGCAGGACAAGGTGCATACAGCTCAAAGTTGTCGCTGACTGTGGGTCTAGCTGCATGGTCAGAGGATACTCAAGAGAAGTATTTTTCAAATTAAACTGGTTTAAGTATATTGCCTTGAAAATATCCCAGTGAAAAGAAAGAAACGAGGAGAAGTACTGCATCTGTGAAGCACTCACTAAAGCACTACGCACAAAATCTTTTGGCACAAAAGTATCTCCTCACAAATTTACTTCCAAGTGCTTGTTTCCTTTTCTGCCATGAAATGACGTTCCTACACACTACTTTAAAATGGTAATCTATTATTAAAGATGTAGGAAGCAAACATCAGCAATCGAAGGGACAAAAACCTCTCCCATCTTTATAAAATTTAACACATCACCGTTTTTATGCCCTTCTGTTTCTTCCATGTCTTTTGGAGTGTGTTTTTTTCCTTTCACTTTCCTTCTGTCAGAATGTTCCAGTGCTGGAAGTTACTGTGAACTGGTTAAGAGAGGTTCATACAGCTGCTTCCATATTGGATGACCAGAAGCATGTGCACCTTTACATATCCAAATAAAGCCATACAAATATTCACATTTTTTTAATCACATCATCCTCTGAATCTTATCACTTCATTGCTAATCATACTCAGATATGGAAACCTTATTTAAAAAAAAAAAAAAATCCTGAATTTCAGCAAACACTGATGAAATTTACATTGTGGAATTTCCAAAATTTATGCTTTTCCCCTCAAATTAATACAGTTAATATGTGCAAAAATCTCTACTAGTCCATATAAATTAACCATGCAGAGTTCTTACATAGCAGCCCTCAAAGTTATCTACCTTTTTCTAACAAAATAAGACTTAAGTAATCATGAACAAGAACAATCCAAATCTGCATTTCTTTTCAACCATGAGGACAACGAGGAGGAGGATGCACTGAAAGGTCCAGTCTTTGATGTGTTCTGCTCTCATTTACATGCATTCATTACCATGGCAGATAATCAAATAGCACAGATGTAACAGAAAGAACTTGTCCTACTGTTTTACTTCCTTTAGGTGTAAGAAAGAGTAATCACACGCACTGGACACAATCATCCTCTCAGATCCACAGTGCAGACTTCAGTACTTCAGAAGAGCTCAAGAAGAGGTGCTGGGTTGACAACACCCTTATTATACGATGCAAATATGACAGGGGTTAATGAAACGTGGTACAGAAAGCTGCGGAAAGACATAACTGTGATATTTAGTTATAATATTTGTTGAGGATTTTGTGCCCATTTTAATAAAATAAATGTTAACCACTTCAAAATGTGATTGACAGGCAGCAGTGTTTTATATCAACGCTACTGAAAAAGAAACTCTTTATCAGCATTGTGTTCTCCTTCCACTTGTGGAATAAATATTAACTTTATCTCGTGGTTGTGCACGCAGGTATCATGGCTAAGACCTTCATGGATATTTGAAAGGAAAGTTTATTCTTCAGCTTGTCTGCAAAAGATAAGATTCAAACCACTCTTACAACAGATAAAATCAGAACACCTCCACCTGTCACAAGATACAGCAGTGTTACCACCAATAGAAATTGAGACCATAAACAATGCTAACTTCTTTGGATAAAATTTCCATATGATAAAATATTGTTATTATTAACAATACTCCTCTGCAAATGTGCACCTCGAGTAGATTACACTGAAGGGAATGAAAATCCTGGCAAGGGTATTAAAGCTCATCAGGCATCTGGGGAATTATTGTGTCTCTGGTCGATTAATTCACAGAATGCCAGAATAGCTAAGGTTGGAATGGAGAGATTAAGAAATCGCCTAACCCAACCCTCCTGATCAAAGCTGGATCAACAACAGCACGTTACTCAGGACCTTGTACAGTTGGGTTTTGAGTTACTTGTCTATGTTAAGCATCTCCTACAGTAGGGAAAGGAAGAGGCCAGTTGCTGGCATGGAGGAGCAGTGACCCTCTCATAGAATAAAAAGTCCAACATGCAAGTTAAATACCAAAGGCTTCCACAGAAGCTTCATGTCTTTCAATGCAACTTCCAGGCTCAAAGGAGATACTTAAGATGCAGGAATAACATCACATATAAATATGCCTCTATCAATACAGAAGTGCAGATGTGGCTATTAAAGGTTGCAGTACTACCCACAGACCTCCCCTTGCTTTGGTAGTCTTCTTATTTTACATTTTAAAATTCTCCATTCTCAAAAGCAACAATGACAAAAGGTTCCAAGCCTTCATTATTGCAAACTCCTGTCTCTTCTTCTGAATGCAGATGATGCAAAGGACAAACAGGCATTAGTTGGTAACCAAGCTGCTAGTCACATAAATTCCCTGACATATTGCCCAACTTATTTATGCTTCCTTCTTAGCATTCACTAAGAACTTTAGAAAAAAGAAAATTCTACAGTAAACAGACAAACATAGAATTTTTAGGTCAAATCTCACTCATACTCCAGTATGTCAAAGACCTCTCCTGACGGAAGAACAAGTGGAGCAATGACTGTATAAGAAAATGAACATCAGTATGTGCAAAGCAGCTTCTCCACTAAAGCAGGAAACAAATTCTGGCCAGAGCAAAGTCAAATACAGAAGAATGAGAAGAATGCATGTCTTCTGTTTATAATACCACAGCAAAGGAACAAATAGATAAAAAATCAAGCAACAAAAAAGCCCCAGCTCTATGAAATTGACATCTGATAAACTGTTAAAGAGGGATGGATTCTTCTGCTCTGATTAGCCTCAGCTTGGCTCATGCAAGCAGCACGGCACACAGCAGTACAGACCAGCCCTGTGCTTTTGCGTATGCTATTTCTGCATGGAACTGGCATGCTACTGACTATGGTCATTGAAACAGATCAGTTACATTCGTGCTCTGGAGGAGATAAATTGCATTCTGCATGTTCTTCTTCCAATTTTTTGTATAAAATACAACATACAGTTAAAGGAAATTTAAAGAATCGTAGTGCAGAATCATTGTAGAGTGTCAGCAATATCTGAATAAAATTAATCCTTTCATAAGCTTCCATGTTCTATTGCCAGGTAAATGCTCATCCAACTATGTTTACTCTCAATATGTTTAAGTATGTGTAGTAATCAGAAAAAACTGCTAATTATGTTAATCATGAGCACTTCTGAGGAAGCTAGTTTCCTGGAAACTAGTTTCTGAATGTCTGTCTGAATTTAAATTTTGTGAAAATAATTAAAGTTGCTTGTCTTGACAAATACTTGCTGTTCCCGCCCCTGCACTGCATAGTACCACAGTGCTAGGAATCTGCCTTAACAGCTAGGACTACCCCCTGAAGCGACAGCACTAATGGTGTCCTTAAAAATAACTGCTGATCACAAGACTGGAGTGCTCCATGGATGGGTACAGGCAGTTTGGCAAGGACAGACTGGAAGGGCAAGTTGCTCTGTTTGTGAGAGGGCAGCTGGGATGCATGGAGCTCTGCCTTGGGACACTGGCTGAACCAGCTGAGAGTTATGGTGACACTGTGGTGGGTGTCTGCTACAGACTGCCTGATCAGGAATACAAAGACAGCAGGTCCTGAGGTAGACCTTCTTCAGACAACTGGTGGAAGCCTCATGGTTGCAGGTCCTGGTCCTCATGACGGTTTTCAGCAACCCCAACATCTGCTGGAAGTGCAACACAGCAGGGCACAGGCAGTCCAGGAGGCCTCTGGAATGTGCTGATGGTAACTTTTTGATGCAAATGACTGAGGAGCCAAGGAAAGGAGACACTCTGCTGGACCTCATGCCTACAGAGAAGGAAGAACTGCTGGGACTGTGAAGGTCAGGGACAACTTTGGCTGCAGTGATCATGAATGGTGGAGTTCAGGATCCTGAGAGAACAGAAAAAAGCTTCAAGCTCCTTCAAGCTCAGGAATGGACCATACGAACTTGCAGGAAATCAAGCAAAGGTGGCAAGAGGCCTGCATGGATGAACAGGGAGCTCCTGACTAAACTCAGACATTAAAAGGAAGCATACAAGAAGTGGAAGGAGGACCCAGGTGACCCAGGAGGCATATAGAGACCCTGTCTGAGCATACAGCAATGGATTTAGGGAAGCCAAAACCCACCTGTAGTTCAGTCTGGTGAGGGCTGATTCAACTGGCAACAAGAAAGGCTTCTACAGGTGTAACAGCAGCATCATCAGCAAAACCAAAAAAAGCTTAGGGAAAATGCAGGCCCACTGCTGAATGATGCAGAGACCTGGTGGCAAGTGACACAGAAAAGACTGAAATACTCAATGCCTTCTTCACCTCAGTCTTTACTAGTAGGACTTGCTTTCAGGAATCCCAGGTCCCCAAGACCAGTGGGAAAGTCTAGAGCAAGGAAGATTTAACCTTGATGGAGAAGAATCACATTAGGGAATGCTTAAGTGAACTGGATATACTGAAGTCCATGCATGGGACGTGACAAGATGTAGCCAATGTCATTGCAAGGCCAGTTTCAATACTCTTTGAAACTTCATGGTGGTCAAGGGAGGTTCCTATTGACTGGATGAAAGCAAATGTCACTCTGACCTTCAAGAAAGGCAAGAAGGAGGATCCCAGGAATTACAGGCTGGGCAAAGTTATCTCAATCCTTGGGAAGGTGATAGAAACAAATCCTGGAAATATTTTCCGAACACATTAAGGACAAGGTGACTGGGAGTAGTCAGCATGGATTTATGAAGACGAAATGATGCCTGACTGACCTGATAGTTTTCTGCAAGGAGATGACTGGCTTGCTGAGGGAAGAGCAGTGCATGTTGTTTATCTTGACACAGGAAGACTTTTGACACAGTTTTCTATAAAATCCTCATAGGCAAGCTGATGAAATACAGGTGAGAGAAAATGACAGTGAGCTGGTGTGAAAACTGGCTGAACTGCCAGGCTGAGAGGGTTGTGGATTAGCAGCAAGAAGTCCATTTGGAGGTCAGTCACTAGTTGTGTACCCCAGGGGTCAATACTGGGGCCAACACTGTTTAACCTCTTCATTGATGACCTAGACAGTGGAGCAGAGTACACCCTCAAGAAGTCTGCAGGTGGTACCAAACTGGGAGGAGTGGTTGAGAGACCAGATGGTTTTCCTGCCATTCAGGGGGACTGAAACAGGCTAGAGAAATGAGCAAACAGAAATGTCAAAGTTCAACAAAGGGAAATGCTGAGTCCTGCAGCTGGGCAAGAATAACCCCATGCAGCAGTACATGCTTGGGGCCGACTGGCTGGAAAGCAGCTTTGCAGAAGATGACTTGGGGATACTGGTGGACACCAAATTGACCATGAGCCAGCAATGTACCCTTGTGGCAAAGAAGGCCACCAGCAGCCTCATGGACTATATGAGGCAGAGTATGTTCAGCAAGTTGAGGGAGGTGGTCCTATCCCTCCAGTCAGCATTGTTGAGTCCACACGTGGGGTGCTGTGTCCAGTTCTGGGCTCCCTGGTACAAGAGAGACACGGACATACTGGAGCCGAGCCCAGTGAAGGGGCACAAAGATAATTAAAGGACTTGAGCAACTCTCATAAAGGGAGAGGCTGAAAGGGCTGGGACTGTTCAGCCTGGAGAAGAGAAGGCTCCGGGAGAATCTTATCAATGTATAGCAATATCTGATGGGAGGGAGTAAAAAAGATGGAGCCAGACTCTTCTCAGTGGTGCCCTGTGACAAGATGAGAGGCCATGGGCACAAATTAAAACCCAGGAAATTCCATTTAAACATAAGAAAACCCTTTTTTTCTGTGAATGTGGTCAGACACTAGAATAGGTTGCCAAGAGAGGTTGTGGATCTCCGTCCTTGGAGAAATTCAGAACTTGACTGTACATGGCTCTGAGCATCCTGCTCTGGCTGAGCCTGCTCTGGGCAGGTGGGTTAGACTATATAATCTCCAGACGTCCTTGCCAACCTCAACTCTTCTGTGATTCTGTAATCTTTGTGTAGTCAGTATACAGATGTATAGATAGATGGAAGAAACTCAGAAGTCACTAATATTGTCTTAGTATGCTTTCTGCAACAAGCTTTTTATTCAGACCTTAAATCTTAAGATTTAATATGCTTTAGAAGTGTATTAGCATTAAAAGTATAGTTAGCATTAGAAGCTCTTTTATATAACTTGTTCTATGAACTTCTTCAGAGCTTTCACTGAATATTCCACAAAGTATCACAAATTCTGCTCTCAGGGGCCCACTAAAGTACACCTTTTCACTTTTATTTTCCAAATTTATTACTAGACAACACTGTCACCCATTCTAATGAAGAGGGTAATGCAATACTCATAGTCCCCTGCAAAGTTATATATATCAGTGCAACATACAACTTCAATAAATAAATGAAACATTCTGTTCATTTTTCATTCTGCAATAAAATATTCAAGTTTAAAAAGTCAGCTGCAAGAAACACTAACTCTTATCTTCTGTGCTTCCTTTCCTGCACAGGAAGAAATAGCATCGTCTGACAAGCTGAATTCTGAAAAGTGTCACATTATGTGTTCACCATAAAACAATGAAAAAAAATGACTATATAAATTATGGTCAAAGGTTTAATTGTCAAGGGTTCTAAGCCAATCTAGAAAAACAAGAATAATGTGTCTAAAGATAAACTGAATTAAAATTATTCTGCTGTTCTGAAGGAGCATTAAGCAAGCACACAGGAGAGCTAATCTAAATGCCACAATTTTCAGGAAGAAAGAGGAGCTTTATTGCTATGAGATAGATAAAACACTCAGAGATTCTCACTTAAGTCAAATGTAAAGGATGTAAAAGATGCAGACCCAGGCAATCTACCCACATACAGCAATGAGACCCTACTGACAACAAAATGGACTGAACAGAATGAGAGAAAAATGCAATAAGCTCAAAGCTCCATAGAATCTGCAAAGATGAAATAAGGACAAAAGGTCCCAGGTTCACTTTGAGGTCACATACACATTAGAAGGGTGTTGATAGCCATGAATTTTTTTTAAAGAGTAGTTATTTAAACAGAAATATTCCAATCAGAGAGACATCAAAATGCAGTGGCAATGACCTTGCTTTACAACCAAATAACCCAAAGAAACAAACAGTGAAAAAAGGAGGAATTAAAAAGACTCCTTCCTTATTAATAGTCAGACATTGACCCAAATTCAGATGTGGTGACATCCATGCAACAAGAGCTAATCACACAAGAAACAGATCTGGATTCTTGAATATAGCAAGCAGCTTAAATGTGGTGTTTCATATAGCATGAAGACAAAAATAAAACAAATTAGTGCAGTCTAACTGAACACAGAGACAAAAGGGAAAGGAAAACATGGTTTGTTTTTACTGAAAATAGTCTTGAGATACATCATTTGGTTTCTGTATTCTATCTGACAAGTCTTGCAAATGACATTGATGACTCTGACTTTGCATGTTAATGCAGATGCATGATGACAGACCTGAGGCTTTCCAGGGCAGGGCATGCTGCCAGCTCTTCATACATCCAAGCCTGCTAGGGCTGCATCCAGGCTGCAAACTAGGAAACAGCTGAGCTTAAACGTTCATTGCCTTCTAAGAAGATAGCTACAAAATCTGTCTCACTCATTTTGATTTCCACTGTCTTTCAGGTTACTCAATTTTGCTATTCTCGACAGTCTTGTGTTCATTCCAGAAGCTTGGGAGCCCACCCAGGAAACACTTCTGGAATTTGGGATAAATCATATTGTTTGGGTTTGCAGGATGATCTCTGTCAGTGGCTTTAATACAGTCACTATACTTGTAGTAACAAGATGCAGAAAACAACTACAAAGTTCACTGACTTGATTTACAAATTCTACCTTTTTTCTTACAAAAAGACTCACATCTCAAGCCTAAAGGGATTTGGGTTGGGTTTTTTGTTTGTTTGTTTGTTTTTTCCAGAAAGCCTGTGCAGTCTGGCTGGACTGCAGGTTTAACAGACACATTGCACTCTGGCCACTGTGTGACTCTGTACAAGAATGCGCTTGCCAGCTGTGGGGAACTGCGCCTTTAGAAAGGAAGGTCTGGCAGAACGCTACCGCAGCTGGTGGCTGTGCCCCTCCTGTTGCGCAATGCTGACTGGATTGTGCCCACTGGATAAAGCAGACTTTGGCTCTGCACAATTTCTGAACGCTACAGAAGGAAAACAAACAAGATACAGACAACTCTTAGTTCTCTGTAGTCAGCCTATCTTTCTCAGCTCAAGAAACAGTTTAGGTGTTTCATGGTGCCTAGAGTTGGAACTGGCAAACCCTTCAAACCCAGGCAAGCTGAGCACATGCAACCAGGAGCACTGAGGAGTGAGCAGCAGGCACACAATGACAGCTAGCCACGAAACTGCTACGCTGAAATTTGAAAGTGCAGGACTTTCTTCATAAAAGTGGTATTTTAAACAGACACCCAAAAGATGGTTTGTAACATATCTATGGTGAAGAACTGGTCTTGTCATTTGAGGTGCAGCAGCTGAGTAACACACCTGGTTGTGGCTGACATCCGATTGAAAAAACTCAGAAGGGAATTACTAGGATCCCAGAATTAGCCCTTTAAAAAGTTGCTAGGATTTGTCTAGCAAATAAATTACCTAAACAGAACTTGGGATCAGAAGACCTGTGGGACAAAAAGGCATGTGGAGGAATCTACAATAAACACTGCATTGTACCTGATGGCACTAGACAAGGTGTTTGAAGAACATAGATGTCTTGTCTAGTGCATGCCCAGTGTTCGAAGAAAGTCTGAAGAATGACACAAGTCTGCCTGCCCCAGCTAAGCACTCACACCCTGCACAGGACTAAACCAGCAACGCTGCTGGCTCCACAGCAGTGATGAATGAACCAACAAAGTATCATACCATTAACCTTAAGGCGGTCCAAGGTAGACAAGTCAAAATGGCACCTGAAATAATACCTAGTGCTCAAAGTAAATGCACAGCTAATGAAAAATAAGGGTAGTTTTGGAGTTAAGTGGTAAGGAAATATCCTGTAAGCTGTTAACTTAAATATACATATGGATAAATAGATAATTTGAAAAGACTCAGTTTATAGCTTTTATCAACAAAAATGCATATGATTTAAGAGGATAAAAGTATGCCTCACTCTTGGTCTCGCTCAGCTATACCCTTCTTCAGCGAGGCAAGGAACAGGCAACTGAGGAACATCCTGGCAGAACACAGCAGTGGCATAAGAGTCCAAATGACCTATAGTTTTATGACATCAGTGATTTATGCTGCTTACCACATGGCATCAGCTTAAGTGGAGTGAAAGTCACTTGCTGCTACGACAAACAAGCAAGGGAATAGGTAGTTCTGGTTCTCCAGAAGGGAAATGAAGACTAGCTAAAGGTGCAACCCTGCCCCTGTGAGGCTACAATATAAGTAAGAACGTGAAAGAAACATTTGGATGCCCTAGCCAGGGAAAACCTGGAGGACATGGACTAGGCCAAATGCTGAGACAACTGTGCAATACTCTCATCTTCAGGAGACACGGCACAGAGATGCTGTACAGTATCAGGACTGGAAGCACCGTGTCTATGTTAGAGAGGTGCGCACCTCAGCTATTTGTTAAGAGTTAGGGTTTTTGTTCAAGTTGGCCTCAAGTTGTGCTGGGGGAGGTGTAGATTGGATATTAGGAAAAATTTCTTCACAGAAAGGGTTATCAAGCATTGGAACAGGCTGCCCGGGGAAGTAGTTGAGTCACCATCCCCAGAGGTATTTAAAAGACGTGTAGACGTGGTGCTTAGGGACATGGTTTAGCAGTGGACTTGGCAGTGTTAGGTTAACAGTTGGACTTGATGATCTTAAGGGTCTTTTCCAACCCAAATGGTTCTATGATTCTATGATTCTATGTTTGGCACGCTGTTGCAGGGCTCTACTGCTTTCAGGTAGCTGCATGATATTGTACCTTGTGGGAGAAAATCAAGTGTCAGCACTTGTTTGGTACTCCTGCGCCATGCTTCAATACATGGCACATGCCTACTGTCTCCTCTGTGTGAGATATAGGTTATCTTGGGCATGACTAAATTTTCAGTCAGAATCACAAAAGCTGTCAGCACAAACCCCATTAATCTATATAAGTGTCATTTCGGTACAGGAAGAACTCTAGAACAGTTGTCCAAGGGTCTAAGTATCTTTGATGAAAGCTAGTGGTTCTGGGCAAAGATAAACAAATACCAGAATGCCACATGAGACAAACAGCGAGCACAGGAACAAAGTTCAAAGAGGAGTATAAATAGACAGTGGCCACCACCGTCATGTTTCCCTCCCAAAATGAGAAAAGGATGTGAAAACACATAGAATGGTCAACAAGGATTTTGTGTCTGGTCCTTATCAGCGATCCTGATGGTGCAGCTGTGCAGCAGATGTGAGTGCAAATCCCAATAAAGAATGTAAAAAAACAGTATGTGTTTATTCAATGGGCTTCCAGCCCTGAGGTATCATTGTAGGAAGCAAACAAACCGAACTGAGTGCCAGCCAATATATCCGACAGTTTCCTTACAAGAGACTGAGCCACAGACAAAACTGAACATTACATATGTCCTTGCAAACCCCTACATTTTAATACATTCAAATGCTAAAATGGTCAATGTCTCTTTTTCACAGGTATAATACGTTTTTATTCATCAGAGGCCAATGCTAGCTGATACTCACCAGAAGCCATCAATTGCTGCTTCTAAAAAGAGTTTGACAGTCAGCACCTATAAGGTTCCCAGAGCAATACATAGGCTATTTTCTCAACTAGCAAAGTATGTCTTGCAAATTGAATAAAAACTTGGAAGAGATTTGGTCATTGCAGCCACATTCTCCAAAGCATTTGAAAAAGTGCAGAGGAGCAAAGTCCAGAGCTGGATTATGTTAATCCGATTTAAAAGAAAAAAAAGCCTGCCCAGTCTAAGATAGAAGGGAGACTTATTGCTGAGGAAAGATCCTGCATAAAGTAATTAAGGCTGTTACTAAAGGATGGCTGGGACAGTGTAATTCCAGCCCTTTTATCAGTTTCAAGGCTCTCAGCACTATATGGAGTTTTGTTCAAAGCCAACAAGAGAGTGATTTCTGAGGTGCTAGAGAAATATGTCAGAAGGAATATATGATGGTCGTTTATGGACTGAAGGAAACCATAGGAGAGCTAGAAAATACACAGTTTAATAAAAAAATAATTTCAAATATGAAGTTCAATACACAACTTTATAAAACAAATATGAACAGTAGCATTAAAAAATTCTAAAAGCTTGTCACACACCAAAACTAGAAAGCCAAGTCAAGCAGAAGAACAGAAGATCTGCAAAAATGTGCACACAAATTTGATTGCAACATCTGGAAATAAACAGTTCCTAGATTTTTAGCTTTATTTCAGTGAGACAATGGTACAGAACAATTCCACCTTTATACAAATCAACTCTCTTTTTACTAGCCCTGGTGAAACTGCCACTGTACCTCCTGACATTGGCCGTTGTTTAGAGGCCATGAATTTACGTAGTTTGAGCTGAAGTATGATTTCAGACATGTAATGCCAAATTGCATCATTTTCAATTAAAGAGTAGAAAATGATGTCAAAGCAATGCTGAAAAACATCAGAGAAAGACCCTGGTCCACATACAGAAACAAGGCAGCACCAACAAATCCCTGGCTGCCGCTGCCGAACACTTTTTAGAATAGAAAGCTGAAAACAAGAACGCCTGCAGTGGTGGAAACTGATGCTAGAGTCAGAGGCTCTTAACGGATATATTAAAAGATAGGCAAGGAGAAACAAAAAGCTGAGGAAGATTTGTGGTCACAAGAGTGGCTGCCACTTCCCAACAACTCTGTGCAAGCCAATGCTGGAGGCAGAGGCTGCCAACAGCAGAGGCTTCGCCACAGCAGCCCTGCGCCCACACAAAGTTGTAACCTTCCCTAGGCATGCCTGGGAGAAACAGGTGGCACCTCCCTGAAATCCCAGCAGGGGTGAGAGAGATTGTTTTGCTCAGAAGATCTCAGGAAAATAATAGATGTTGCTGTTGCAGAGGCCAAGTGCAGAACATGGCTCCACCAGGACAACCGCGCTGCTATGAACTGCCAGAGCACAATGGTGGTGATGGCTGGGAAGAGACCCAGAGACCCGTGAGTAACCCAGCGCTGCTAGCAAACTTAATTCACCCATTAGAAACAGGCGTTCAAAATTTTACACTGATTATTCACTGCTAGTATTTTTCGATTTTCCCAGAAACAGAGGCTCCAGCTTGAACGGTATACAACTAACTGCAATTATGTACAGAGGCTCACATTGTGCACGTGGAAGAGGTAGGACTCAAGTCAAGAAAATCCAAAACTCAGCTGCATGTAAAGCCCACCAGTGCACTGTACTGCAATGCTCTGCAATAGCAAAAGAGTTTTAATTTTTAATACAATTTTTTTGTGGTAATTTTTAATTGAAAATATTACAGATTACTCTAAAAGGTATAGCTTGATACTTGTGACTGAATTAATAAATACTGAAGCTTTCTTCAGGACCTACTGTCTATGTATTCCTGAACTTCAAGCAGCCAAGGCAGTGTTATCTTAAGCTTTCCAGTTCAGATCATGGATCTAATACATGGCATCTAAAATTCTTATAGAGCCTTGGACATCTTTCAGAAAAGCATATATGAGGATAACTCACCAATGTGCAGACTGGTACAACGCTGACCAGCTTTACCCCTGTGTATATTACAGCATGGCAACACAGCATTTTATGTCACCACTGGTTGGTTACTGTTGATCAGATAAAGACTCAATTTTCAAGAACATAGTGGCAACTTCACAATAATCCAGAAAAGAGCAACTAGTATCTGAGAATATTTGGTCCAGGCACCAGTTTTCCTAGCCCTAAAGATCTGCTTAAGGTAAGTGATCAGGACCAATTTCAAAGCAACTGGTGTATCCCATTAAACAGTACAACTATAAATATGTCATTTCAGTTTATAAATATGCTTAAGTTCTCAATAGACCCATACTAACATGAATGCTATCATTTCTATTGCATGTTCATAAAAGAAAGGCCAAATATAGGACTTTTTAAATAGAACCCCCTGTAATTTGTAGTAGTATTTAACTATAGAATATCTTCCAAGAAGGGATTCAGTTTTGATCTGAAAGCAGCACAAAAAATTCCTCATTTTTCTCGTTAGATTTTTCAGTAGCTAAGCACCCCTCTGAGAAGAATTTGTGCCAGATTGCTCATTTGAATTTCTCTGGCTTTGGCTCCCAGCTACCAGATCTTATTAAACCTCAGTCCAGTAGATTAAAGAGCCTTTTGTGACTACTTTTTCTCTCCTTGCTTGTTTATACACCACACAAGAAGTCATCTCTCAGTCTTCTTGCTGATCTAAAAAACAGATTAGGTTTCACAGTATCATGCACTTTTCCTAGCCCTCAAATACTTTCTGAACCACATCCATCTATCGCACACCCCCTTTAAAAATGCATCTCAGGAACAGGACATAATGCATTTGTATTAGTCTCAAAGATGTCACCTCCTGCTGCAAAATCAATTCTCTACTGATAACGTTTAAAACTCCTCCTCAACTTTGTGTCTTTAACTAGTCCTTAACTATAATTTGCCTTTTGGCTGTATTCCAGTGTATCTCTTTGACTAAGCCCAAATTACCAAGCAATAAAGATTACTTTTCATTACTATCCTTTCTGAAACAAAATTTGCCATTTCACCAAGCTTTGTCTTATTCACAAATTTTATGAGTAATCATTTTATGCTTGGTTCTTCATTGCAACTGAAAATGCTAAATAGTATCAGGCTTACGCCTGACCCTTCACAGTAGTTCTCCAGAAGCCTCCCCTCCAGTCATGACTTTTCACTGACAATCAGCATATGTGATTTGCAAATCTCTGCTTCCTCTTAACCGTGATCAGCCCCTGTGTGTGCAGTGTGAGTCAGATACTTAACTTCTCTTCACACTCCTCCACAAATAGCCTATAACTCATGTATTGCAGTGCAATGCCTGGTTTCTCTTTCATGCCATAATCCCACCCAGCAGACAGCTCGGCAGCAGATACCTTGTTCCACCGACCACTTCTGTCCTTCCCATGTAACGAGAAAAAAAACAGTCTGTAGAGCTACATTACTTGTATTGCAAATGCATGCACAAATGCATGCCCACCTGGAAGGAAGATGCTGCTGTATTGCACCACAACACAAAGTTTTGCCTCCTGAGGGGGTCCTGGGCTTGGGTAAGGTCTCAGAGAGGATGGGTTCCAGCTCCAGTTCCAAAGTCCTTCTGCTATCATGTAATCTGATGTGCAAAACCAGCCCTTTCTCCCATTATCGCACATGGTGCTCTTGCATGCCATCAAGACATCTGAAAGGTATTGTGATACCTGTGGACCATTGCAGGGGGCCTTCCAACCCACTGTTGTGGGGTTTTTTTAATCATGATAGCAATATAATTTAATATTAAAACACCATATACTTTCTTTATCTTCTCTTTGAACTTTCCTTAGCCAAACTCAGTCTACTATGATAAAGCAGAATGTGTGCTATATTAAGGTGATTAAAAAAAGCAGCCCATGGAACTGTACAGTGGTATCTACAATATTTTTATATAAATTAAATATTAATAGGAATATGGATGAGAATATTTTCAGGATCACAGTACTCTAATAATCTTACATACTTTATATGCCACTGATTTTTTTGCTTAAAGATAATGTTTATTAGTCCCACTTCTACACTGTGCTTCATCAAGATTAATTCTGCACCGAGTGTCTTAATAACAGTTGTGCTACATTTTATTAGTTTATACATATGAAAGTAGATATTTTATTCAGAAATATGAAACAGAAACATTATGCTGTCTAGTTAAGGCTAGTTATTGCTTGAGAATGGCAGGGATACAAAAGAGCTAAATAGGGTTTTAATAATGCAGATTTCATTGGGAAAAAAGCCACAATAAAATAGAATATGACTGTTATTTAATCTAGAAGAACTACGAAAATGAGAATTTCATCCTGAATGTGCATCATGTAGGAATGCTATATGGAATTTACTAAACTCTCTAAGTTGTTGTCTAAAGACCTGGGTTTTTGTATACCATAAAAATAAATAAACAAACAAGCAAAAGTTTGCAGCAGGCAAGAGAAATGAATTATACTCAGGAAACGAATTAATTAGGCTAAGACATGCTAACAAGAAAACAGATTTTTCCATGACCAGTCTAATTAGTGAAACTTCATTCCTTATGAACTCCTACTGTACGCGCATACGCTTTTCCAGCAAGTCCAACTCCCTTCCTCCCTAAACGGCATCTCCCAGCCTTCCACTCTGCCCCCAGCCCTTAAAGCCCCCGTTTCTCTGCCTTTTCCTCCAACAGACAGGCACAGGGCACAGCGCAGGAGCAGCCAGCAGCACGTGCCCACTGACCACCCAGGGCACATCAGGCGGAGAAGGACCTGCTGATGCTGCGGGTTTCAGCCTTCAATCTGCAGGAACATTCATAAGGTCTGTTTTCCACCCCAACACTGTTTTCCATAAAGCTTTGCAGGGCTTAGTGTATACAACCTCTTCTTCACTGTTATCTTTGAACTCTCTTTTCATAAAAAAGAAGCATCCGTGATGTGAGCTTCATATGATGCAAATGACAAGAATCCTCGCACATTTTCCGTGTGCTGCTTTCCTTCTTCTTTAAACAAAGATGGGTAAACGTGCTACATGTTGAAAAAGCAGTGGAAGAGGACAAGGATGCCTTGCTCTCACAGAAGATTTAATTTTTCTTAATTAAATTAAGTTCACAATAAATACAAAAAGTACCTGATGCCTTTCTTTTTTCCCCATGTCTCTTTTAGCTGAAACTAGGTACCTCCCTCTCATGTGAGTCATCACTACAAGAAAACAAAGCTGGTGATAGTGAGGTGACAGTAATGAAGGAAGGCTCTTTTTTAACCCTTATGGTTTCTGCACTGCTGCTGGCTCTGATATTCAAACCAGCATCATGCAGCTCTCGCATAAACACAAATTGAAGAGAAAAGGCAGAACAGGGAGCTACAGCTGCAAGAGCATCAAAAAGGCATGGAGCTCCAGGAGCCCACAGCAAAACATATATGGCTGTGAGCCATTCTCTGCCAAGCACTGGCAAATTTTGGAACCTTCTTGAGTTAATTTTCCTTGTAGAAGAGAAACTGGCAGTACAAAACAAGAATCTTCTCAGCGCAGGATGTTTATTTTCAAAAGTCCAGCTGCCCTTCTTCCTGAAGCCGGAACGATAACAAGCAGTGCTCAGGCAACAATGTTCAGCCAAGGCTTCAGACTGGGTGTCTCTCCCCTCTCCAGAAAAATGTCTTCACGTCTTCATCTCCCTCCCTCCAGGGATCTGCACAGATTTGTGTGCCAGACACATCACTTACTGCTTCTCTGATGGCAGCTTCATGTCTGACCACATACTCTTCTCTTCTCCTGCTTAAGACAATGCAGTCAGAGACCAGGGAAACTGCACATTGAACCTCCTTCTGTGAGGTTGCATGGAACATACAGAAACATGGTGTCACTGAGCTTTGTTTGCATTATCAGGAATTAAAGTTAATGGGGAAACTTGAGATTACACCTTTGTTACGTAACTGCACAAAACTAACCTCAGTTTTTATCCGGTTTATCTGTTAATTCAAACCCAATTCCTACAAAAAGCCATCTCACCCAGGAGAGGAGTACTTTAAAGTTTATCAGCCTTGCAGTCAATTCTAACTCAAGTTGCAGCCTGCCCGCTTTCAGGAGGAGAAGAGGGGAAATCACTCATTTGTAGACAGTTCCACAAATCCCTCAGAAGGAGAGGCAGACAAATTCTCCTTCCAAGGCCTGGGCAAGATTTATAGCAAGTTTCAGCACAAAGAACCATGGAATAGATCCTATAACATACACCCATAGTGTCCACAGCAAGTTTGTCTCAGGATGGTTGGTCTTTAGAGGGGAGTTCACAGTGACAGGTCACTTGGCTTTCTTGCAGCTGATGCTGTGATTTATTTTGTGGGAATATAATAAACAGGAATAGCTGCCCCCATGCATTTCCCATAACATCACAGGAACTGTATTTACAAAATGAACAGAGCTGCATAAATACAACAAAGATCAAACTTCTCAGGTGTTAAAATAAACTACTTCCAGGGAAGAGAAAGAGAAATGGTCAGAATGGTTATAGTAAGGCCCCATGGTGTAACCATCTCTATGGCTTGACTAAACCACCCCTTTTCCTGCCTTGCAAACAGACTCAAACACCTAATCCTGCCAGTCAAGTTAAAGCAGTAGAAACCCAAACAATTTCACAATGCAGTATCAGACCAGAGCTCAGGACACTGCATTTCTGCAACAGTAACATCTGCCTCCAAAACAATTTTTCCCCTTTTTTTTTTTCCACATGGGATAACAACCGCTACAGACCACACCCAGTGGCAAAATCCAACAGAAAAATCCATCTGCCTGAAGCCACTTCACACTTGCTTTCCATAAGAAAAAAGCAAGTAATTTGATAGAAATTAAATCTCCCACTTTTCTGGAGGTTTCAACCAAAATGACCACAACGGCTTGACTCATTTCAAAAACAAAGGGTAGCTCACTGCTACAGCCGATAGCCATCTCACTGTCCTTGCCCACCTACTGAGGTTATACAGTAACCACTACTCCGAGACAAAACTTCTCTCTGCGGTACTTCATCACTAGTGCCCCTTTTCATGGAAACATCGGGTAGTGGCGTATTGGCATTATGGAACTATCATCTATTGGCACTATGAACTGTGAAATATTGGCCTAGGGACCACCCAACTGTACAGGCTCCAGCTGCTGAGGCACCTTCTGCCCCTTTCTGCACCATGTTCCCAACAGCCACTTCTAGCTGGGATCATCTGTATGTTCTTTCCCTCCCCTAGCTACAAGAGGAGGTTACGCCATGTCCTCCTCTTTTATGTTCTCACTGTCAATGCTCACCTCCACTCAAGTGCTTCAAGAAGCAAACTTACATCTTCTTTGGATTCTCTGCTAGCACGAGTCTCCTCTTCTGTAAGACACCGAGCCACGACACATGACATGCTGCACCGCACACTACCCACACTGCTCTTCTCCTCTTTTCTTTATCACCTACAAAGACCTGTAAGAAGCGCCACTACTTTCTCTGACTGTACCAGATGGCAAGGCACAGCAATGGCAATCTTAGCACAGCATTTAGGTGAAGTACAGAATTGCCTCATAGTGTTAACATCTTCTTGTTCCCCCCCAACACGCCCATCCCACCATCACTACTTAAAAAAAGACCATTGTCTGTCATTGCCTTGTTTTCCATATCTGGAACATTAATTTCTCCATACCTTCTCATTCTCCTCACTTCCTCACTCTCCTCCTTTTTTTCTTACTAATATAAGAAATGGAGACTCCGAAAACTAGAGACCCCATTCCTGGGTTTCATTCTCCTAAAATGTGTGTAAGCTATCCTACGTATATACACATGCACATATACATATATGTATATCTGTATGTATATACCTATAGCTTTCTTCCATTCTTATGCTTTAATCCAGAATTAAGGATTCTGTACTGATCCTGACACCAAGATGGTAGAAGTTCACAAATTATTAAAAATAATGAGATAACCTGTTCATAAAATACAGGACTTGAAAAAGGACACAGTCTTCAGTCCCAGAAATATACTGAAAGATGCAACATCAGCAGCTCTTTTAAACTGAAAAGGTTAAATTTGAAGCATCATTATTTCTTGAGAGCATTATTTTGAAGAATTCACTGTTGAGGAAAGTATTGAGTTTTATGTTCAGCTAGATTTCTTAAATTTAGATTTCTCTACAGCTAGATTTCTTAAATTAAGCTCATTTCCTTACCCCCATTCTTCCACCCCCAGAAACATCAGCTCATTATTTTAAAAATGCACAATGAGTGAGAAAGAGGCAATTTAAGATGAGGCACTGTAGAAATTGACTGTGATGGGTGTACAAAGAATGAAGCAGTACATGACTTCCCTGTTCTTTTACTTTTCCTTAAGCATCTGCTTTTGGCTACTTTTCTGATTTCTCCTTGATGCTTGACCCTAACGAAACCTCAAAGACCTCCTCAGGAAGTGGGGAGCTACAGGAAAACAAAGTCACAAAGAAAAGAAAGTGTTTCCAGTGCCTCCTACCTGGCTTTGGATAACCTTCATGCTCCAGTGCTACTAAAAGCACCTCATTTGTTGAGAAATACAGCTTTAGACTTTCTGGTTATCATTAACAGCTGCTTCTACACAACATTGGATTTCCCATTAAATTTAGAAAAATCACAAGTTCCTTGCTAGGAATCAGTTCTTTCCCCAGGCAAGACACAGGTTACCTGCAGGAGGGAACCAGTGCTTGTCATGAATATTTGTGGTGTCTGTAGTAAGCCATTCTTCAACCCTGCAATGCCTGTGGATTAAATTACATCTGCCAAAAATGTCTACCAAATTTCTATTAGCATCATATTATTCCTAATTAGCATAACTGTTGCAAATGTATATAATAAAACATATATCTAACTTGACTTGGTCTTCTGCAAGGCATGCTCCCTGACTGAAATATTCAGTACTAAAAAAAGACCACAGTATCATGAATGTAGGAAATGAATGGTCAGGATACCTGGGTGGAAACCAAGGATAGATTCCTAGAGAAAGTAATTCTAGATTAATATACTGAATAGGGTTTTTTTTCTCTTCATGATTCACAAAGAAATATAGAATTATTCAGGTTGGAATTACCTTAGAAGGTCACCCAGTACTCACAGCAGGCTTAACACTGAATCCAGACCAGGTTGCTCAGGGCTTTATCCAGTTGGGTCTTGAAAACCTCCTAGTATGGAAATTCATAACCTTATGGGCTACCAGCTCCACTGCTTAATTACCCTGATAGTGAAAATGTTTTCCTTGTATGACATTGACACTGATGCTAATTTATATATTGTATAAAGTTGAAATCTCCCATTTCAATCTGTTGTTGTCTTTTGTTCTCCCAGTATATGCCACTGTAAAGAGCATGGCTCCATCTTCTCAGTAACCTCCTTATAGGTGTTGGATAGCTGCTGTTACGTCCCTCCAGCACATCTCTTCTCCAGGCTGAACAAGCCCTGCTGCCTCAACCTCTCCTTGCAGCGCCAGTGCTCCAAGCTCTGACCATCCTGATGTCCTTTCACTGAACTCACTCGAGTTCAGTGATGTCTTGGGAAAGTCCAAAACTGGACACAGCATTGCAGGTATGGTCTAAGGCATGCTGCGTAAGGGAGAATAATCACTTCCCTCAACCTTCTGGCTGCTCTCCTGTTGATGCAGTCCAGTCTGCTGATAGCCTTCATTGTTTTATGCTGATCAAGGCTGAGGGCGTAGTTCACTCTTGGTTTCTTATTCAGTCCTTGTCCCATTTGCTGACCCTGTCAGCACAGGTGCAAAGTAACACTGAAGAGCTGAATGAGCAAAGCAGAAGTGCAAGATTTTCTGCCCCATTTTGCAGAAATTCATATAAATGGAAGATCAACTGCCCTGTCAGGATATTGCTTCCTCAAATCACGTAAAATCATATAAACAGCCTGTTAGGGTAGCAGAACTGCAATGACAATGTGAGTCTTCCATAGTCTTAGGCTGTTTCTCTATATATCTGAGCTATAGATAACAAACCATCCAAGCAAAGTCACCAGTTCTGCTACATCTTTTCTACAGTGCTCTAGTTGTTATTCTTTTTGCATCAGAAATTGTTCATCCCAGAAAAAGGGTGTGGGATTTTCTGGATGATTTTCAGTGCAAAGATGTGGCCAGACATAGCATTATACAGTCAGAGTTTACCAGCTACAGTGTACACTTGTAACCAGGGCACAAATAAAAGGGAGCTGCAAGAAGAGGCTCTATTTCAATGGGAAAGCACGGTTTTCCACCGAAAATGTGACAAGCCAACAGTGCAACATGAAACACAAGATATTCTCAGTCCTCATTCAGTTTACAAGTATAATACCAAACCTCCTCTATCTAACACGCCAACACAGTAATGAAACTAAGATAAAGAGATGAGCAAGCCTACTTCATCCAAGATGTTCAAGTACCAATATACACATACTGCATGTCTCTTTGCTTCAATAAAAATACTTGCAGAATCTATCACTAAGTTTTTTCACTAAAGTTTAAAGAGGAAGAAGCATTAGGATTTTATCCAGTATACCCAGAAAAGGCTTCAGTTTTTAAGGGTACTGTAGAAGTGGGATTTGAATCTCTGAATCGCATGTGAATGCACTGCCAACCCCATGGAACCCAGAATTTTCCACACTTTTTGCTGGTGGGAACTGATGCTTGTGAGTGTGTAGCCTGTCTGCTATGATTGCCTGAAGAAAGCAGCCTTTGACTTATGAGCCATAAGAAAACATATTAAGAATATACACCACAGCATATTGTTTTACCCACCATAGCTGTATCTAAACACTTAGAAAGCATCTCTCTATGAACACTTTAGAAGGAAAATTTTGAACACTTTTGAACACTCTATGAACACTTCTGTATTTTCCTATATTCAAGGAAAATATATTCACCTTCTGTGAAAAGGGGTTCTTGCACAATTTTACAGCTGATGTATATATTTTTCATCAAACCCTGTCGGCATTCATAGTTCTCTACTGGGATTAGTAGCATATAATTTGAGCAGGAATAGTGAGAAGAAATACCCAGTGTTTTTAAAAATCACAAGCGGCGCTTGATTATAATATTTGCAGCTCTTCCATCTAAGTAACCACACAGATTGCACATACTCCCACAGAGATGGAAATTAATAATATGTGAAATACCTGTGCAGCTTGAGCGTCACAGTTCCATAAACAGTAGCAAAGCCCAGAAGACGAACCCATCTTAGGAGAACACAGCGAAATACACTTGGCTCAAAATACAAAATGACAACCTATAGAACAGAAAGATAGAGAGAGCTTCAGTACTGCTTTAATGTGAAAGTAGTTCTTCATTCAAATGCAGAATAGTTGCAAAACAGGACAGCAGACATATTTCAGCTTGTACTGCTGTATATTTAGATTTTCTAGTAAAGTGATGGGATGATCAGATCAACCAGCTGGCACAGTTCTAGGCACCAACTCCTTTTGAAGGGAGCTGGCAAAAGCCCTGTGACAGACTGTGAAGTGACAACACTTTTAAATGCAATTCCACTGACTTTTCTTACCCAAGTGAAAACATGTACCCAGAGAAGAGGATAGAAGAGACAAGGACATTTTCCTTGAGCTATTTCAGTAATATGCAGCTGGCCTAATTCTGGTTTGATGGACTGTATTTACTAGGTTACACTTCAAAGTCACTCCTTCTAATAAACCTAGCAAAATGATAGCTGCTCATTTTTTTCTGCCAACTATTCTGCTGCACTAAAAATGATTGCACTGTCCAAAACCCCAAAATCTTGATGTCATATTTCACTCTTTCTTATTCTTCTCCATATATTTTCCCTAAGCTATACCAAATCTCCCTATAGATCACCACTGTCTTAACAAAAATAACCTTTTTGTTCACGTATGGATTTCTCTAATCACAACAACAGAAAGGTCCTACTGGCCTTTTGCTCTATCTACCAAGTACCACGCATGAGGACAACACTCAATAAACAGTAACATAAAGCTACTTCTGCAGGTATAGTGCGTATAAAAGCATCACTACCAAGTAAAATGCCACCCTTATCTAAAACAGGGCTGCTCAAATGGTGGGCTCAGTCATGATCTGAACCAGGAGTCCATTTCTTCTCATTTCAACAGACATTGTCCCTGGTGTCCTGAGGGATGACCCCATATTCTTTCCTACTCGTCCGTCCCTGCCAGGAGCCTGCTGTCCCAGGGATTTGGCTGTACACTGCCTTCATCCTACCTGCAGACCCTGCTTGGTCCAGCAAAGCTAGATCCCGTGCATCCCACCCATCTGACCAGAACCTGATGAAAGCCCCAATGCACCGTAGCACAAATTAATTGGGTAATCCTGGTCTAGAGAAGGAAAGCACTGAAACATTTCAGGCCATCTGCCACAGCTTCATTTAGAGTCAGTGCATTCTGGCAGTTGAGGTAGTATTGTGCCTACCGGCTGCCACATGATATTATTTTCCCAAGTAAATGCTTTTCTGTGTGGGAATTCAAGCCCAGGATATTGGCCAAAAGCCCAGGACTACGTCCTTTGGGTGACATAGACATATTTAGGAGAGTGGGGGCAAAAATGGCAGACATGTGGGCTGAGAGAGATAGAAGAAACTGCTGTGCTTCGCTGGCATGTTTTTTTTACAGCAGAATCAAGCTATTTCTTCAAAAAACATGGTTTGTTGAATCAAACCATGGTGCAAAATTTAATCTGCTTTTTTCACTGTTATTGGACTGACATGTTTCAAGGTAGACATTTTCTGGGAATCTGACAAATTCTGCATGTAAGGAAGGGAACAGCGTGCAGCAAAAGGCCCACTTGTCCTTGGAAAATCAGCTGGAAAACCGAAATGCATCCACACACATATGAACATGCTTGGTAAATAGAGCATCCAGCAAGATGCTTCTCAGAAAGGACTGAATGACTGTAATGACCTCTTATCCTAATACACAGTTATAGACATTAGGACAGTTGCAGAACCAGAGCAAAGTCTGTAGCAGTAACCTGCCTCCTGAGGTTTGCCAGGGGGTAGAAAACCCTCTGTTTCATCTTCAATTCTTCCAAACTAGAAAAACAATGTAAAAAAAAGACTGGCATACAAAGACTCTGAACGTTTCAAAGTTGATCTGAAAGCAGAATTTTTCAGATGATTGAAATGGGAAGGTCTGAAAACTTTCCAGGCACAGAATTTTCTGAACAAGGGCAATAGCTCTCTTTGCCACGCAATCTGACACAGCAATTTTATCTGCAGTTGCTTGTTGAAATATTAACTGCTTGTGTCCAGAAAATCTCATTGATTTGCATTGAACCATTTGTATGAGCAGCTGAGGCATTTGGCTAGTTATCAACCAAGAAAACACCACTTCAAATGCAGCATGGTGTGAGCTGGCACGTGGCAGCTCACCATGAAGGCTGCAGAGGCAAGGCTCTGTTGGTGAAAACGATTCTCATTTTCCCATTTGAATGTAGACACATTTTAACTACTCCTTTGCCCAGTGGTCAAGTACATTGCGGAAGTAAGACTTGATCCAAGTTTGATTCCCTTTTAGGTCTTCCTGCGTTTATATGATGGAGAATAGTTACAATGTCCTCCCAAGGGCCAACATCCATTTCTACCTATTCTTCTGTAACTTGCATGAGGTCTGGCATGGACCAAGGCTTTGAACAGCAAGAATTGCTATACTTATGTTTTGCTTGCTTCTTAGGCTTTCCAGAAGGTTATTCTAAGAACATATCATTCCCATTCCCATCAGGGCTCACTGGGATGTTCAGGTGACTGCCCTCTCTAAGCCCTTGTCAGTATTAAGTCTCTTATAAGCACAGTGAATTTTAGTGGCACAATTTTTAAATTGAATAATCTTTAATGGATTGGAGCCAAGGGGCTACAGAAACACTGCCCTGGAAGCTCAGCAGACCAAAAGCCGTGCTCAAGTTTTTCATCTTAGTGGAACTGCATTCTTGCAAAGAATATGCATCTAGCGAAAAGTATGGCTGCTGCACTCCATCTGTCACTCTCCCTAGCTGAAAAACAAACAAAAAAAGAAACATAACACAGAGAAGTCTTGGTTTTGTTTCATATCAGCCTCTTCTACCTTCTGGTTACCAGAACCCCCATTTCCTACTGTCATCCCCAGAGATAAGGCTTCCTTAAAGTGACAAAAAATATGCAGCAAAGGGTTGCTGAGCTCCAAGCTAGGAGCGTAGGATGAGCACAGCATTCACCCACATACCCAGGCTGCTCTCAGCAGAACAAGGGAATCCCTCTGCAGTTCTAAAAGACTAATCTGCCCACCAAAAATTTGACAATAATTCATTTTCCCTTTTTGCTTTTATAATGCATTAGACCATAACAGCAGCATAAATCTCATTAAAAATGCTTAGAGGTTTTGCTGATGGATGTCACTGTATGTAAGGAAATGTGATATCCCCTGTTTTGCCAGCTCCTGAAATCCATTTAAATACTAGACATCAGTTTCTGTTCCTTAAACAACAAAAGTCCGGGGAAAAAATATTTGGAAACCAGAAGAACAGAAGTCAAACAGTACCTGTTCATATACCAGTTACTGCAGCTGTGCGTGAGACTTCATAAACTATGGCTCATCTTTGTCATTTGGACAAATGCATTTAGATGTTTGCTTTTAACCTCGACGTGTTTTAAGCTATTATTACCCTTTCCAAAACATTGTCCCACTAGTCACGCTACCACTTGTGGAGTCAGAGATGAAAAGACTTTCTAAGGTCACCAGCTAACTGTCAAGTATGTTTAGAGCTGGAGAATTACGGACATGGAAGAGAGACTTAGCTTGCTGACACAGCGATCAGCCAGCTCAGTTTTTCAGCTGACATGATGAACAGACACACACGCTCTCTAAAGACAACGGCTAAAGTCGATACAGGCACCTCGCCCACTACAGCAAATTTTTATTACCAGGACAGGTAGGACAGTAAAGTGCAAAGAGAACTAACATTGAACAATTTAATGTTCAAAAGCATAACAGACATTGTCTTCACAAAAAATGAGCAAATAATGAGTTTTATAGCCTCAGTGCCATTGCTTCTTAAAAGATATACAGCGTTTAGAAAGATTCTTTAAAAGAAAAAAAAAAACAAAACCCACCACTCTGTCAGAGCTCTATAATGTTAATAGTTAGCAATACTTCCATGCAACGCAAAATATTCTTTTGTTTTTCAGATTAACTCTACTGTGCACATTATAAGATGATTAACTTTGCCCTTCACCTTGGGCACCAGGTCCGGGTGAAAGCATTTTAATTAATACTGTGCAGTTCCCCAGGGTGCATTGAATGGGATTCAGTCTGCCTAAATCAGGGATGTAATTTTTACCTACATTGTAGGGATCTGGTAGATGAGCCCTACTAATGCGAGTTCCATAGATAACCCACAGATAAAGGCAGGTACCTTGAATAAACTTGAAGAAGTTCAGGACTTCAGCCACTTGGACAGAATCTTGGCCTCTTTCAGTCTTTAAATACACATCTCCACCAACTAGAAAGGTACTACAGCATTTATTTTAGGGAATTTGCTTCACTATATGTCAATTAATAATCTGCATTAGGAGGACTAAGCCAAACACTCTGTAGCCAGCTGTAACAATTTTGTAATGTATTTAAGACAAGTTGCTTTTTACTTCAATTCTTAAGCCATAAAAGTCACATGAATAGATCAAAACTTCCTTTTTAATCATCAAATTTCTATACTCCACATTGAGAGGGAATGGGCAGTGCTATAATGTCTCAAAAGATCAGAAGTCAAAGAACAAATTTTAAAAAATACATGGAATTGTCACTGCTACAAATCCTAAACCTAAACATGAAAAATTCTGAGCAGGACCTTAACTCAAAAAGCCCCAAAGTGTTCACTTTTGAACTCTGCTTATTTTTGTCCTCAGTTGTAGAATCATAGAAAGGTTTGGGTTGGAAGGGACCTTTAAAGATCATCTAGTTCCTAGTGCCATGAGCAGGGATGTTATCCATGTTAGATACATGGAAATGAGATACAGAGCTTAGAATTTTGAGCGTCAGCATCATCTGGTTATGGATCCAAGGTGAAAGTCACCTACTTTAGATAAAAGCGATGCAAAAGTATTTATTTTTTTTCTCATTTTCTAATAACCAAATTTCTCTTAAAATTGTGCCCAGTTAACCCAAAAAGCTTTACAGGAAAACTACCTACTTTTTTTTATTTAACTTCAGAATTTGCTGAAAGTACTCTGCACAGTTCAGTGCAGGACATGATGCAGCCATTTAAGATAATGCCTTTTGGGCTAATTCCATTAACAAGCATCTAGGAGATATTGCGAAGAGATCCATCTGATCTGTTCCACTGCCCAACACCATCTGCCCTTGCCTGACTGCAATAGCTGTCTTGGGCTGTCTCTAGGCAATTCTGCTAGGGAACAAGCCATCAGACGCTTCCTCTCGGTATCCTGCTGTTCTTTGAGATGGGCAGTCTTTTCTTCTGCCATGTTTCAGTAGTTTCTTTCAACACATAAAATACCCTCCAGGGTAACCTAGTCCATCAAGTGACCTATTAATGCTTCAGTCCTAATACTGAGAAGGGATTTCCTGCAACAGAGATGCTGTTTGCAATGTTAGATAAGCTTGCCATCCAAACTCATAACAGTCTGGCACTATGCTTTCTAGAAAAGGGACCAATCCACTTGTATGTGGGCACACTGCCATCTTAACAGATGGGCATGAATGAAGGCATTCATGAGCCTGTGTACACTATGGGCACCACATACCACTGTTCAAAACATGATTCACAGCTCAGAGCATCCGCTTAAATATTAGTGAATGCACAACTCATTATCCAATCCTGTACTACCAACAAATATTTCCGGTGCAACTACACAAAACATTTCAGACGTATGCTAACAGCTGAATATATACCTAGGCTAATTACATAAGAACACTTCCTTCTATCTCCATCCCATTTTTTTAAACCACATGTGCTTTTTAAGCCATAACATTTTATTCTAATAGGTCTACGGACACACAGTACCATCAAATCCTGTTATCCTTGCAAATCTCACAATTTTAAAGCAGAGCTGTGCTGGATCATTAGCTCAATGCTTCTATAAAGCACGCAGCTGCTGTAGGAAACCACAGTAACTACTCAGTAGGTTTTATTCTTGCCTCTGAATTGGAACTGAATCAACTCCCCAGTACACAGCATTGGAGGCATTCTGCTGCTGGGGGCAATGCATTTCAGATAAGGCGTATGTCAAAGTCAAAATACTTGTAGCCATTTAAGATCTTTTGGGTTTCTTCATAAAAGAAGACAAGTTGTTCCTAGCTGCCCACACAAAGTCCAGCTTGAAATTCTGCCTACCGAAATCCTCTTTTCCCTCCCACTATACTTTCAACTGTAGATAGGTTTTCTCCATTGCCTGTCTTAAAACTTATATTAAACCTCTGGCTGCGTTTCAGCAAAGGCATGTCTTGCCTGTAAAGTCTTTCAGAAGTCCATGACACAGTATAAGTGCATAACCACCAGCACTGGTGTAAAATACAAGGACAGACTTCTAGAGCTTGATTCATCAGAATGCTTTGCTGTCACTAAGTTTTTATTATACTTTGGATTCATCCCCATAAGGCAGTAACAGCAGATCTCTGAAGCTCTTCATGGAACATACAGTGGAGCTCATTTAGCCTCCTGAGAGATTTATCTGGTGATTAAGCAAACAGAACCTTCAAGATCATTCTGGTTTGACACAAGACTGCATACTTAGAATGCCTTCCTATTGATATATCTTCAATTATTTCCCCCCTTTTTTTTTCCCTGTTCATAAGGCAGATCTCAGCTAATGCTTGATGGGGTACCTCTGAATAGGTTATTTTGAGGAAAATAAATGTCCATGTGACTTCCAAGATGCCATCATGTCTTTCCTTCAATTTGAAGTGAAAAAGTGATATGTCACAGATGATACCAGCTCTGGAAATATTCATTTATAAGTGACTTGAACACATGGCCTGAAACTGCATTTGCTATAAATTCTAGCCTCTACTTAGAGTTACTAATGATCCAGCTTCACTGTTCCTATTTACGTTGGCCTAATGAATAGTATTCGAAAGTCAAGTAATAAAAAGTTAATATATAATCCACAATGTCTTTGAAAAGAGACGTGCTTGCAGTCTGTAAACAGGTTTGTTCACAAGAAATGAAGTGTTATGGCCAACAAGGTCCACACAGTAGAGAAGGGCATTCCAGGTTTTTTTCCTAATAATGGCTAAAACTTTGTCAGAAAACACTTCCTTAGCTTATGAGAGACATCAGTTGATGCCTGGCTGAATCAGCTATAAATGCAAAGGGGTATAGGGCTCCCCAAGGGTGAATTCACAACCAACAAGAGAAAGGGAATACAAAGAAAGACAAGACACTAATTCTGTATCCTCTTTGGGGAAAGAAAAGTATAAGAACTAGTGTTAGCAAAAGGACTAGACCCCTGCCCCAGGCAGCTGTGGGAACCATCTGGGGAACTGAGGAGAAACAGAAATCACCTTGAAACCAAGCTAAATCAAGAGACGTATATTCACATACATTCTCTGTATCTATCTCCAAACACAGAAATTAACGCCTAGCTTTTCACTGTAACAGAATAAACTATTTATCTTTAACTGTAAGCTTCTCAAATACAAAGAGACATTTCAATGGCACTGGCCCAGGGAGTGGTGCTCCTAAAACAGTAAAATATGGTCATGCAGGAAGTATTAGGTCTCCCAGCCTAAGGGGCTATAGGCACGGAGCTGCCAGAGGTGGCAACTCGAATTTCTTGGGGGCAAATGTTTGCCCAGGAAAGGTGTCTTCCTGACCACTGTGAGTTATTGGATGCTTCTGCAGCATCCAGTACAAGACAGGGAGAAGGTCTGAAGCTCAGACATTCCTTTGAGACCACGACAAGGTGTAGCACAATGAATAAAATACCTAACACTGAAAAACTCAACACTGAAAAAAACCCTAAAAATCTATACAATAGCTCTAGTCACATCCCATATTAAAAGAGAAAAGAAAATAAAGTCTGAATTGTATACTACTCTTCCCTTGTTCTCATTGAAATCTATTTCTGCTCCACCACCACCATAGAGCAAAAGAAGCAAATAAATACTTTTCAGGGAATCCAAACAGGAATGGTCTTGGTTGGCCCAGTGGATCTTCTTATCCATCTGCTTTGATGTGCCAGTTATTTCTCCATCTTTGGTATGTATGTATCTCTCTCTACATATATATTGGCTCACTTCTGACAACTTCACATTCTTTAAATACAGTTACCCTAACAGCAGCCTGAACAGCCTCACAAGTCAGTCCCTGAGGACTTGAGAGTTGGCTGATATCAGCAGTTCAGAGACTTCAAGCTGGCCAGATGTGGACTTGGCTGGATGTCAGAAGTTTCCACTGAAATCAACACATTACCACAGAAGGTTTAAAATCTGTTTAAACAAGATTTTTAAAAACAGAAACAACTGTTGTGTTTGAAAATTTAAAGCCCACCAGAATCCATGTAGCCAACTGTGCACAGGGGAAAAATGTTTTTCCTGACTCATGTAGCTCACCAGCCTCAGCCTTGAAGCATAAAATTAATGTATAGTCATTGATCTGATTTTAAAGATACTCGGGAGCTAGCCAGGCAGTTAGGTGCCTTTAACTTCACTAAAAGGCAACTACCCAAATATTTAAAAAATATCTGGCTCCGTGTCTTCAAAAAGAGCTGCAAGTGTCGAGAGCAGTGTAAATCACATTGATGCTCTGCACTCTTTCATTTGATGTTTCTTCTTCCTAAACTTATACACAAAGGCCTTAGATTACTTTCCAGTTAAATATTGAAATATATGTGAAAATGTGGGTTTCCTGGTCAAGCAAATGGGCAGGTTTTGAGTGGAGATTATTAGACATGCTCTGCTAGCAGCAACAATAAAAGCAAACATGAGCAAGTGGGACATTCAGGGCTCCAGCCACATGCACGCTAAGGATGAGAAAAGAAGCAAAAGTGAAGTGTAGAGGAGCTGAGCTCCTCAACCATACAGTGCTTCTATTTTCAGAGTCCGCATTACATTCAAAAAATGTAATTAAAAATTACTAGAAGTAATTTCATTAGAACGTTTTATCTAGGCAACAGGTATCTGTGCATAGGCACACTTCAAAAATTTTTCGCACCAATGCAAAATTATCAAAGTGGAAAATCAAAGAAAGTTGTAAAGTCAAAATATCTTCTAAAACATAATAAACTGCTTCTTCTACCAGTTAACTTTCATAATCGAACTATTTCTTTCATCTGTTCATATACATTTTTTTCAGTGTGACATGCCACTTGGGTAGATGACAACAGTCAACTAACTGAATGTCCTGGTTTACCTACTTCATATGTGAAAAAAATAAAAAACTTTCTTACTGGATGTACTACTATCTTTTCTTAACAAAGATGTGGTCACCTAAGAAGCAGAAAGAGAAACATTTTAAGGAGCTGAAACATCTCTAATGGAAAAGATAGACATCTATTCAGCCCAGTCATTTGACAAATACTTGACATATTTTAACAATAGGATTAAGAATATGCTAGTTTCATTTTATGAATAATGACATGCACTATGCAACACCATATTTTATTAAAAACAAGGAATATCTAACAATTCATTTTAAGACCATGTCTGTGATTTTAAGAAAAAGGAACCTTTTAAAAACATAATGGTAAAGTAGTCTATATTAAAATAAATCTTGCAAGAGCTGCAGCTAAATCAAGACATAATAGACTTAAATTATTCATAGCAACTTGTCAAATATACTAAATGCAAGACACAGGTCATAAAACAGACTCACAGAGACTTTTGCATTTCATTACAATATGGCTGAAATCCCTACAAATATACAGTGCAGAGAGTGGTTTTTATGTGAATATTTTCAAATAGTGACTTCTACCTGGGAAAAGAAAACATGCAGCTACTTTAGAGTTCCAAAAATACCTTACCTCCTGGTCTTAATCTAACAAAGCCAGTGAAGTAATTAATGTGAAGTTTGGGAGAAAAAACTACCTGATGGTTTAGGTTCTTCAGGAATACCTCCTTCCTGGCTGCATGCTCGCTCTGAACTACACGTTGGGCAGGTTCAGGAGCCAACGTAGGAATTTTATTGACACCAACTTTTAAGGTGGTTACTTGGAAAAGATAATAGGGACAGACCAGGTCTTTGAAATACCCCATTAAACCACAGCAAAGAGTAGGACAGAACTGGCTGTTACCCTCTGCAGGGAAGTTTTGTTGGTATTTATTCTGACAACCAGTAATTTAGAAAACCCCTCTTCACAAAATACCAGCTGGACATCTCAATCCAGCCAGTGCTGATTAGTTTACTGCAGACATCGCTGCTGGAACTATTGACTTTTCATTTTCAGCTTATGTCCCTGTAGCAACAACAGCAGTGGGGACAAGCCAAAGGCCACGGTGTGACAAACCTCCAGAGGAAGTGGTGGGAACACTCCACCTCTTAATGTTCCCAAATCAAGAACGGATGCCCGTCTGGGAAGTCTGTTTTAGGTCAACTGAAGCTATCGGCTTCAGTAGAGAGGTAATTGGGTGAATTGTGAAAATGGGTGACATACTCTGATAACATGATCTATGATCCCACTGGTCTTAAATCTACATTAACCATATTAAGCAAATTATGTATTAGCCGAATTAATTATGGGTAATTAACAAAGTCCAGAAGAAACCAGCCACAGCTGCAAACTCAAAATTCACTCCATAGTAAAAACTATAGAAATTGGAAAGAAACACTATTTCTCTTTCAACTGCTATTCTTAAGAGTTCTTCTATCACATGGATATGATGAACATTGTTGCCTTCCAAAAAAATTTTCAACAGTTTGCTTGGCTAAGATGGCCAGAGTGCTTATGCTCTTCGGTTCTAGTCAAAAGGGAAAAAAATTGCTTTATATAAATCCAGGCAAGAAAAATATTTATGTAGTGTTGAGCAGATATTGATAAATTATTGTGACAGATAAATTACAACAGATTTAGCAAAATAAATTTCTATATTCAAAACGATCAGGCTCTTCAGAGATTTTCTCCATGTCACATATGATTTCTAGGTGATTTTTAAAGAACAGCATGAATCAGCTCCATTCCTCTCTGTAGCACTGGAGCAGAGCAACCTGCAGAACCAGCCCTCCTCTGCACAGAGTGTAGGCATATGCACTATGGGTCCTCTTCTCTGGAAACACAGACACATCCATAGGTAAATCACTACTTACCTACAGATGGCTCAGGGATGCTGCAAAGCAGTAGTTCAATAATGGCCTAATAAAGGTGAAGTGAATGTGATAAATGTATGTGTGGGATTACTACCACAGTTGCCTGGAAGAGCAACTCACTGATCTCAGTGAAGAAGGAGACCTTTCTTCTTATATGTCCCTAAGACAACTCTTTTCCTCCAGATTTTCATTAGCAACTTTTTCTTCACTGAACTTTTATTTTGTGATGTATTTCTGCCATTCTGGTTCTTAAGCATGGACAGAAAAGAAAAAAATCAATCACCTCTATAACTAGAGATTACTGGAAGGACTACACACAAGGAAACATGCTTCTTATTTCCTCACTGCATTTAGGGTCCAAGGTGCAGGTGAATGAAGACTACAGCATAATTCCTGTCTTCCTATTTTCATTGTCAGTCAGCCATTGAAAACATACTAGAAACAAATTCTGCTACTGCACATTTGTTGTCATGAGGTTTGCCATTTGTCTAGGCTTGTAAAGCATCCACCACATTTCTGATCACTGTTCTTGCTACCTAAGAAGCGCTGGGAGTTGAAGACTCTTTAGAAAAGCATCTCTTTCAGGTAGGAGCTCCCGGCTCTTGGCATCTGAATTCAAATTCAGAGGTAGCTGGGCCCTCACATTCCTTGCCATGCACATGCAAGATACCGCCGGATCAATTAATCAATAATATTTTTACTTCTCTAGAGATAGGATTTCCTACTTCTCATGGAATTTAGCCAGCACACTTAACCCTTAACTGGACAAGCCTGACTCACCAGCCTTTCAAGTCTTTGCATTAAGGTAAACAACTAGGTCTCAGGAGACATATGAGTTCCTCTTCTGTCACAGAGCTTCAGAGGAGGAAAATATTCTTAAATAAATAAAAGCAGTACAGAATAGATACTTGGATGGTGCAAAAATGAATGCTTTCACAAAACTTTGAGATCCTATAGACTATAGACATATATTGACACTATGGTGCTGCAGAATTTTATTCTGTGTTTATGGGTATATGTGTGCATATGAGTGGATAGTTGTAAATAAAACATCAAACCTTTTTTTTAAGTGGAAGTTCTACATACACAGACATTTCCTAATCCCTTCTCCAATTGACATGCATGTATGTGTGTGTTTGTACATATAACATTAACCGCATGCGTGTATGAATATTTATATATCTATGCATTTATATACAGAAATAGATTTGGTGCTTTCCTCGTGACTTCTTTTTTGCCTGTAAAATCATGACTCTCTTTCAAAAGTTAGCTACTTTTCATACCAATTCTACAGCACATTGATTCCAAAATAGCAGCATAATTCAATTTAAGTATATCTGTGCCGATGTTTTCTTCTTTATGAAAAGCAACACAGAATCTCAGTATCAGTCTCCTGCAATCCTAAGCAACTTTGAAATACACTTTTAGTGCAGAAGGGTTCACAGGGCATCTCCATGAGCCACAAAACACTCCTTCACATGGCATGTGAGAAAGTCATGTTCTCTCCATTCACTCTCCTTTACCACATTCAGCTAGGGTGATTTGATACTATAATCCCTATATTTCTATAGGGAATAGAAATCTGGAGTGGAGCTTCTACACACCTGAGCTAGGGAATACAAGTGAAATGCCTAAGTCCAAGACAGTCAGCCTAAGCTCCCTCTGTATTCAGTGGGGAGCATCATAGGCAGAGAGCAACTCACATTGTCCTTCTACAGGCACCTAAGGTGGGTTACGAACGCTGTCCTGCAGAGGTCCCTACTTTTCTCCACAGGCTATAAAGGGAGCTTTGGGGTAAAATGTGATGTTCAGAGCTAAAATTAATACCTCCTCCCCTGCACCGCAAATAGCCACTCCAAAGATTTACTCACAGTTCTCAGCACTCTCCTTCTCAATTGAGCTCACATGCAGCTAGTAACCTGGCAGACCATGTAAAGCCCATCCTTCAACTCTGAAATACTATAGCAGAGAACAAGCTGGAAAAGGCTTCAGAACTATTTAGCATAATTTAATATTTACTGCTATTTTAAACTACGGGTCTCAAAGGAAGCAAAGAACTCCAGGACAATTCAACTGATTTGGAAAGAAATGGGCCTAGAACATGAGGTGTGTTTCCTGGACTTTAAGGTAACTATTAGGGAATGCACAAATACAGAAATAAGATGGCAGTGAAAGTAACAGACACTAGCTTGTTGAGGGCTATGTTCTGAATGGACAGGTATCAGTTTCATTACAGAAGAAAAATGCAAAAGTCTTAAAATGAAAAGCAATGATCTCAGACTAGCCATATTGAATACAAGCTGTCAAGAAGCAATCCCGAGCAATATATCAGCAACATAGCTGGATGAACTCAGAGAAGCCTGAGAACAATTTTTCTTTACAGACCTCAGGAGGAATATTTCTTTAATAGTACAAGAACAACATACTCAACTCTGAAAGAGCAGTGTTCAAAAGCTTCAACATGTGTAGGTGGCAACTAACTAAACAGAACAAATCAGAACAGAAATCTCCCCTTGGAAATGCTGTATGGAAGTGGAAAGTAGGAGGGATGGAGCTTGGAGCAGATCTTCAGGAATCTCAGTGTGGGCTTGAAAAACTTGAGTCTGTGGAGGTCACTGAGCAGTTGGTGAGAAGTCTGATGTACAACGGTGCAGGAGGAAAGAGAGGAGTCAGGTGAAAGGGGAGTTGCACAATGTGAAATCATCGACTGGGGAAAACTAAATTCTCTTTCTCTGGAAAACAAAGCTTCATGACACCTCAGTGATCTGTATTGCTGCTCATCACCTGAAAAATCAGCAACAGTAAAATCCCTAAGGCATAATAGGTACATCTCATCTTCCAAATACCGCATTTGCTAACCTTTGCATATATTCTGGCTTTCCATAAAACTGCATTGGCAAATGCACAAGTAGACATATTGATGAATTCTTAATTGTCTGACATGGGCAATTTCTTTTTCAAAAAGAAACAGATAAGCCACAAAAACATTTGAGATGTAAGGTTGCATTTGAAGGGCATATCTTTGATCTTTAACGACTTTTTCAGTTGTCATTAAAAACTTCAGTCCTCTCTCTCACATTATATGATGTCTTTTCAGGTCCAAAAGATTTGAACTCAAACACCCAGAACAGCATTAGGACTTGCAGTTTGTTTTGCTGAACTATACTTTCTCTGTAACTTAGGGTTTGTTTTTTTGTGATTAAAATTGCCTTTTATTTCAAACATGTAAAATAACTGTAGAGAAATAAATTGTAGATAAGGAAAAGAAACTCAGAAGAGCCCATTTTTTATTATTTTGAAAATTTAGACTGATAAGTCAAAACAACACACCTGTCCTCAGTGCAATAATTAGCAGGTTTCTGAGGAAAGTTCTTGACAGTTAATACTTTAGCCTGGAAAACAACCAACTTCAGGCTATGTTTCTCCAGTGATAACAGTTGAGGTCCATATGCTACTCACTGCTCATACCTAAAAATAACTTAAGCATTCCTTGGAGCAGGTATTAGAAGCCATGTCTCCCCCTTCTAACCAACAGGTAACATAACCAATAGGTAAAATACCTTCCCTACTACACTGTAGAGTTAGATTAATATTTGTGCTTATACTCATTTACTACTGCTTAACGAAGCAATGTGAAATGGAACAACAGCAACACAAGAGGCTGAACACTTCTCATGCTACAGCAACTTGGAGCCAAAGTGCTAAAACTTTCTTCAAGGTGGTACAAGTTTGTACCTTCTGAGCCAGAGAGGGGAACTGAACCTGAGTGTTGCATTCAGAATGAAAACATTAACAAGTGGGATACTGGATACAAAAGCTATCTTTAGGTTGGGCTTTTCTACCACCTGTTCTTGGTAAGAAAGTAAGGCTTGCATGGTGCACCTGAAGAGAGGGTTCAAATCTGCAGCCCTTTGTGAAGGAAGGCATTTTCTCCCTCCCAAAAACTAGGCAGATCATAAACCACAAACCCCTCTCTCTTCAGCACCTCCTCCAACTCCCTAAGCTAGCAAAGCAGGTGTAATGGCTTCTGTGTCTCTGAGCACGCAGCCCTCTAATGTAAAGATTACCTCACCTGCCCTCAAGGCACCAAAATTAGGCACTGCAATCTGGAGTTGCAATGCCTAACCCTATGGTAAGTTGAGTCCTTAAAAGACTTGCCATGGTAAAAATTGAAGCTATGATAGGGAACACGTTCCCTGCTAATGGCTTAACTATTCAACCATCTTTGGTCTCCTCCTTTCAGAGACACTGACCAAAATAGCTATAATCAGTACCTGCTGGTTCCCTCCTGTTGCTGCAGCTGTAAAAATAAAGCATTAGAAATACCAGTCTTCCAGGGCAAGATCTCTCATTTGCATTCTTGACACGTCTCACTTGCATGGTCCACAAAGTGTGTTCATTAACAGATCATCAAAATGGCAGAAGGAGGCTTTCTTCAATTCTTCCACTCCTTTCTGAGCACAGAGGGAGTCCTCCAAACTTTTCACGGATTTAGCAAAGAGGAGGCCTACCCTCTACCAGGAGAGACATATTCTACTGCATTTTGCTGTTAGGCAGTCCTCTGCATTTAACAACAATTATTTATTTATAAGAACTTCCTTCTCCATCCTCCCTACCAAGCTGCTTGGGGTGTTGGATAAACAACTGTACAATAAAGCCAGCATAAAAACAGAAGGACAAAGTATTTAAGAGCAAAATGAACAGTTGTCACCAGAACTAAGAATGAGATGGTAAACGGAAACCAAAATAACCAAGCTCCAGGGGACCAGGGAGAAACACAGCAATTTTTAAAAAGAGAAGTCAGGTTGGTAAGATAGATAGAAAGACAGACAGCAATAAGATAGAACATCCAAGCAGTGAGACTCCATATCTGAAACTGGCCAAAACAAACGCTTCAAGACCCACATTTAGATGAGGACCTGGGAGTACTCAGAAGGCCATGACCTTCTTTTTCTTCAAGGTTCTTGAACACTTACTATATATATCACAACTATGCATGATTTAAAACAAACCCATTCAGGCAAATTTTGACAGGATTACTTGTGACATGTCTGAGAAAATGCATTACTTTAGATGGTCTAAGGAAATTAACCTAGCAGATTCAGTGTATCATGCTACAAAATTTCATCTACTTTATGAAAGACACACATGGAGGGGAAAAAACCCCACATTTCTTTGAACTTGCTTAGATAACTACAAGATCTTAAGAATGTCTGCCACGCTCTCTAGACCAACAGAGTACTCAGTGCTTAGCAACAGGGACTTCTCTGTCCTCTATTTCTTTTTCTCTCTTTCACTCTGAGTGGTTTCAAATTTCTTTTTTTCCTGTTCTCTAACCTATTTCTTAATCAGTTAAGACTAAACATTTCTTGAAGTTAGATCAAGGTTCCAATTTTTTTTTTCATCTGTTGAAAATAAAAGAATGACTTTTCTCAACTTTACTGTCTTCTCAATAATTCATTCTCTGTCAACTTGCTTGTTTGTTTCATATGATCCATATCTGGGGCCTTGTCATTAATATAAACAATAATACATGCTAATTATGGTATAAAAATATTAGTTATCTATCATGAAATTAATTTCATGTCTACAAGTTCTTGATCATCTCTGATGTCTGCTACACACACTGGAGAGTCAAAACAGAAATGAGTGCCTTTCACAGCTACATCATTTGATATGAAAAGCCTCTGATGTTATCAGGTTAGCTTGGTTTATAGACCCTTGAGGAAAGCCTAAAATACTAAAGGTTTCTTTTCCAAATGTAGTAAGCACTGATGGCACTTACCCTAAACAGAGAAGATATCCTGCCTGAGAAAAGAAGTGCTCCTCATTATTTGTGTTACTCGCACAACCACAGTAACTATGTAACGCAAAGAAAATAATCTCAGGTGGGAGTCAAAGCAGATCAAGTTTCTTTTCCTGTAAACCTAGTGTTGCATGTCTTTAAGTTCTAGAAAAGTTACATAAAAAGCAGCTAAAAAATTAATTTAGATTTTTTTAATATTCTTGGTGACATCGGAAATTGGCAGATACCTTATCATTACCTATATAATTGGCAAATGCCCTTATGTTACTAAATCTATTAATCTTAAGACTTACATTGAAGGTATTTAGGGTATTTTCTGATTCAGCTATCTTCCAAAATTCCTGGGTCTTCATAAAACAGAGCACATGATTGTCTAACAGAGCCATATGTTGAATTAATGGTTGATATAGATGTTCCTTAGGGTTTTAAAAGACTTGTTATGACAGCATTTTGCCTTCTCTTCTTGTAGCAATGACTGGTGATTACTTGAACATAGAGTGCTTGCTACTACTGCAGTAACTTATTTGGATTATGATTTCAAAGATATAAATATGCCTTGAGGCTTGGAAAGTAGATAGAAGTTTAATAAATATGGATATAAATAGCTAACTAAATAACCCAGCACACAGAGTTTTACAGATTAGTTCTTTGCAGATTTCAAGGCAATGCTATCAATAAAGACAGAAAAAAGGATGAGCTGACTCCATGTGCCAGGAAGCTCTGCCAGAGTTTCAAAACAACGTTTCAATGGTTCAGCGTGCTGGTGATTTCAGATTAGGAGTTTTGAGAATACTTGCTCTGTACCCCAATGTGTACTATATTTGAGAAGGATTAGGCTAGCTAACAAATCAAGCAAGATTAGTAGATTTAACCACATATTACTGGAATATATAGAATTATTTTGGACTCTGACTAATGTGACAACTTGCACACTTGGATTGACATGGAAGAAGACTTCTGAAGACTTAATCATAGCTCCAAGGTTTAAAACCAGTGGTTATTTTAACTATTTCCTATAGAAAATTCCCAAATTTAAAAGGAAGATAAAACATTGAACAAGATACAATACTTGAAGGAAAAGTGGAAGGAACTTCCTTATGCCAACAAAACTTCCTTCACTTTTCTTCCTGAATGTCATTATAGTCTGCATTAAGTACCAGCATATGCTATAAAAAACATACCTGTTGGATATACATGTAATGGAATTAAAAACATCTTTCAGTGAAAGTGACCAAAAAAGTTTTGATCATACGGGAAAAGCAGTATCAATATGCATTTACCAGAAAAAAACTTAAACGAAGAACTATTAAGATTTCCCTTTATCCCAAAATGTTTCTTCACCAAACTTTGTACGCACAGCATGAAGTAGAACCAAACCTCTTTGTAATATGCTCTCAGACAGCAAATGCCCGCAGCGGTGATGTGCTGCTGCCTGACTGGAGCCCAGCCACGGCAGCAGCAGAGGCCACGCTTTCCTGTGAGAAACTTGTAACACAACTTTACTCCATCACAAAGCACTGAGATTTCAGCACACCCAAGGAACACGCTCTGCCTTCGTGGTGGATCTGCCCATGTGTACCAGTCCGACACATGCGGAATACATCAGAATTAATGTGTATGTACTATGTTTGGCATTTTCCAGTGGATTTGGCTCTTCAGATTACTTTTAAAACCAATGACCCTGACACTGATAAAGTTTTCAGGTATTCCAGATGACTGCTTAGGCTTACGTTTGCCTGCTTTTGGCTTACTGCCTTTCTCAATAGCCTTGAGTCAATCTCACAAGGGACATACAAAGCAAGGACCTTCTATTGTCTGCAATATATAAGATGAGAAGAAGACAAGACAGCTAAGCGGTAGTCCTTACTTGCCAAGGGGACTAAGGCATCTACAGGATGCTGTTAGTCACAAAAACCTTGCCTAATCTAGCATGCACCTCAACACCCTCCAGCACTAGCACCCCACACAAACCAACCCACCTAACTCGTGCCAGTGCCAAACTATGCAGTGTCTAACTCCCTTCTGAGCCCTCTTCAGCTGTTAGGATGTAGGAGCCAGTCTTGTAGGCGAGGCCAGACCTGGAGACTCAGTAACCTCCTCACTCAGGCCACGGAAAAGCAGTTTTAAATCCCCGATCAGTTTGAGAGAGTTCAAAGACCCTTATCTGTCACAGCATGCCAACCGTGAGGCAGCTGGGTGATCTGAAGCTGGCCTGTTCTCAACCCACGCTAGCAGAGCTGCTCCAGTTTACATGGAATGCTTGAATGCATTCACCAGGACAGTCTGTACCTTATGAGCTCAGGTCAGTCCCCTAAAAACCGACAAATCTGAGTTACAAATTCATTTCAGTAGAAGACTGAAATATTGAGTAAAATTGGGACTTCTTGCTCTTGCCCTTTGACATTGCAAGCATTCCCACTGTTCCCCCTGTTATCTTACATCCTGCAGATTGAGGCTTTCTAGTGGGAGTGATGGATTTTCTTCTTACTATTCCCTGCTGCTTTGTTTATCATCTAATGTCTTGTCATGCAAGTTGGGTGCAGCTCCATAGAAATTAGTAGAGTAGTTCTGAAATGCAGTCCACGTGGAACTGGAATCAGTTTTTTTTCTGTTGGTATTTTTATAGCTTGCTTTTTTCAAGCCTAAATCAAATATTCTTAGATCATTCTCATGGAGTACCTATCATCTCTAGCAGTATAAAAACAGTTGCATGCTACCAAACCTTTGAGAAGATGAAAAATTAACCGTCAAATGTGTCCTTGCTCACATCTTTAATAAAATATTTTTAAACACTTTCTTTGTTATTATTAGTAACAGCCATTTGTAATGTGATTCTTACTCATTGATCAGGACCCGGCTGTGCACGGCACAGCTACGCCAAACATCCCTGTACCAAAGAGTTCATAATTTAAATATGAGATGAGAAACCACATGTCAATACAGGGGAAGCACAAGGAAAGAACAAAAGATTTATCTTCTACAGTTATGTAAGTGGTCATTTAGGTAAAGAAAGCTTGCAAGGAGTAGTGAGAAATAACTGTATGCAAGCAAAGAACAAGCACTGAATGTACATTCTGTGGTTTTACAGGTATCTTCTATAACATGTAATTGTGACAATGAGAGAAAAGTCAGCACTATATCAAGGTACAAGATGTCACTTCTGTCTTGTTTTCATTTCTATACTGTTTGGTTGCTCAATTTTGGATTAATTTTCCTGTTGCTATATTAGACTTTTTGCTGTGTTTTAATTCTCAGGGGCAAAGTTCTCTATTCTTTTTTCTCATTATCATCCTTTCCTTTTTATCTTTACATTGCTTTTACTAACTAAAAAATATGCAATAAGGCTTAGGACCCTGGCTTATTTAAAAGATTAACATTAAAAAATAATGAAAATTGTGAATGATTTAAATAATTTAATATAAGTTTGATAAATGATACGCTATAACAGAACTGTATAAAAATATTATGTACTTCCACTTACAACTTTTTGTGTGATGAAAGAAAGTCTTATTTCATCCTCTTATTTTCTATGGGTTTTGTCCATATATATTACCTTGGAATTGCTGATTTTTTTTTTAGCTTTGAAATCCTCCCATCCATTTCCAATAAGAGTTTTGACTGAATTGACATATTTATCTCTTTGCTTCTTTTTTTTTCAAGAATTTGCAGAAATTACTGAACTGTATCATGCCACTACAAGAAATCTACTTTGGATTCAGATTTCAAAGAGAGATCAGCACAGGGATGCTGTATATTGGCTTTGAAGGACATGATATTCCTTAATAGCTTCCTCAAAACTTGCATGTATTTGCAGATCCGTGCTTAGTCCCACAAAGGCAGAAGATCTAGAAAGCAAATAGTTTGTATAAAACAGTTTGCTGAAAATACTATTGCTTTTTCTATGTGGTCCTAATATACAGAGTTGTATGCAATAAATCAGAAGGCTTATACTACATAGGAAAAAGCTGTTTTTTTGTGAAGACTAATTGCTTGCTCTAGTGAACATCTTCTGTTTCATCCCCAGTACTACTGTTACTTCTAAAAACAGAAATCTCGTCTCTCCCTACTTGATGTGCTGTAGATTTAGACACAGGTGATACTCTTCTGAATGCCTCATTTTCAGAAATCAATCTGGCTAGGTTCATGGCAAACTTTTTACCTGCTGGCCCCCAACTCTTCAATTTTTTAACCCTGTCAAAATAAAATTTTGACTATTTCTGTCAGATTACTCTATTATTATCAACAACAGAGGAAATACAGCATATCTTATACACTAGTCCTTGTTGATGTGTTTGGATAATTTTATATTGCAACTTATATTTCCTGTTGTAAACTTGTCTCTGCTTTCAGAAGTATTTATATTACTTTTTCCAGTTCCTCTCTACAAATAAAAAGCTAATTTCTTATTTACATCTGGTGATAAGTGGTTTTGGTGTAAACGCATTGATTGAAATCCCACTAAACTCTTACTCCAGAGTTTAGAAATAAGTTTAAAAGTGCTACACAGTAATGAAAACTTTCTACTATCACTATTACAATTCTGTAAGACTTTTCCAGTGCAAAGATTTCACTAGTTATCATATCATTTTGCCTGTAAACTGAAAACTGCTTAACAACGTCTAGCAGTTGGTATTAAAAACCATAGAGATATCATTGCCTTCATCTTCTCGGTTCTCAGCATGTAGAATGACTGAATAAGAGCAGTCTCATCTCTGACGGATGATACCTCCTTTCTTAAGGATCTCTTCCAAAAACATCAACTTTTCTCTTTCTCCATTGTAATGCACTGAACTTCTCACCTCTCCTAATCATTAACCATTAATCATCCTCCATAGTGTGACACTTAAACTCTAAGTAGATGGTTAGGAAATACTGAATGCATTCATACATAAAAGAAGAGGGACTGAGAAGAAAAACCGAGTGAGGAAAAAAGCATATTTCAGTTCCTGTATTATTCACAGTGAACAGGCTTTGAGATGGAGATCCTGTCTTTCCCTTTTCCTCTGTGTTGATGCAGAGTACTCTGCAAGTGACATAGAAGTTGATAGGTAAGATACCATGTTTTATCACTCAGCTGTACATACTATACCCATCTGTGTCTTATCTTTAATATCTCAACCTCATATTCCAAGGCATGGTGAGTTATACCGCCCATTTGACTCTGACAGCATGGGTTTAAAATTGCACTCAATTTCATATCAGAAACAGCTTGGTAGTATCAGATTATCTAAGTCAAGTCTTCCTTAGGCATGAACTGCTTCTGCTTTCATTTTGCTTCAGATTCTTGTTGATGCAGATCATAACAACCCTGAACTAAGGAAGCGGACAACAGCTGAGTCTAGCAAGTTCAGCAAGATTTAACGACAAGCTACAGGCTTTTCACTTGATGACAGTTGATGCTCCTTGGGTCTCACATATGAAAGCATGAATAAACAATGAGAAAAGATATCTGGTGGAAAAATATGAACATGCCCCTAGCTTTCATTGAAAGACACTTGGTCAAGTGAAGAATGACTGAAATTTATCTCCTACCAACATGCAGTCTCTCAGGTGCTCAACTAATTAGTGATGGTAAATCATTGATGTCAGGACTATGCCCTACTGAGAATATGTCAATGTTGACTACAACTTTTAATATTTTCCTTTCTGGCATGTTCAACCCTGGCTCATCTATACTATCAAAAACTCTTGTCTCTTTAGTTTTACAGTTTAATACAAATGTGGTATATAATTTTTCCTTATCTTTCCTGTAAAAGATCTATCACATTTATATTTTGAACTAATACATGAGAGCGCCTTTTTTCATGTGTTGATTTTTTCCTAAACTTAAGTCACTACAGTAAAATTTGAACATATTCTAAAACATTGTGCATATTGACTGAGTTCACTTGCCCAGTGGTCAATGTGATCATCAAAACATGTTTGGCCAAGAAAAATGTTCCTGTCCTTTCTAGCTTATATGCCACAGAGATCCAACAAGAGTTATATAAAATAAAGTACATAATCATTCAATAAGACTTTTCTCCTGTTTTGTTACTCTAATTCAGCAGAAACAGCATGGCCAAGTGAAGACTTTAACTAATTAGATTTTTCTTTCAACCAGGTGTTCTTCAGTAATTCCTTGGCTTGCCCTATGGCACTGCTGTGGTCTCCCGCTCAAGGGCTAGCCAAGCCCCTAATGGTTTAGCTTTAGAGAGCAGAGCAAAGAGGACGAGTTATTACAGCACAGTTCCAGGCATTGGTAAGGAGCACACCATGGATATTCCCAGCACTATTTTCCTCCATATGAATGTACCCACATTTCAACCTTTGATAATTTTTTGTGTCAATGCCTTCTATAATCAGAAAAGAGCTCCCCACAACTTTTACTTTTCAAATGTAGCAGGTTTTTAACTTGTGTACGTTATTGCTCACACTCTAAAAAAAAAAATTTAAAAACCCTGGCTAAACATTGTGCATTGTTTTTCAGGATTGTGGTTTGGTTTTATAATACTACTTTGAAAAGAAGATGTTAATGTAGGGTCTTTATCTACAGATTCTTATATATGCAAGTAAGTGTATTCATGTGAGTTACTTCAGTGGAATTATGAGGAAAGACCACAAGATCTTGCCCCGCTCCCCTCACCACAAGATTAATTTCACTGAATGAAGGGCTGACAAGACTGTACTGCATAAGTCCCTGCAAGCCAGCAGTGCAAGACAGTCATTTAAAATAAAAAGGTCAATGAAAACCCAATGTGGCAGTTGGTTCAGGTCACCGACTGCTGTCCTTTTCTCTCCAGCTCTCAAGCCCTGCACGCACACATATACTTGGCTACTCAGTGAACCTAGATTCTGACAAATGTGTCCTTCAAACTCAGTTCTCAAAAAAGCTTTCAGAGTAGCAAAAGTAACACTGCCCTCCTATAATCCTGTACTGCACCTTTGGATCTGTGGAAGCAGGAGATTGGGTTTTGTCTTGGTATCGCAAGTAGTGTCAAAAGTATAAGTGTGGGAGTCCAAGATGTGAAAAGATAGTAACATCAGCACCTGCACCTTTACTGACCTATCCACAGCCTGTTATTTATAAACCCCACATGTTCCAACAACATCACATATTTCATTACAATTCAAAAACTACAATCACGTGACTTGATTACGTGCTTGCACACTGCCTGGTTGGGTAGTCTCTATCCTTGCAGGTTTTTAAGATCTATCTGGATAAAGCCCTTAGTAACCTTGTCTTATAGCTAGTCTTATAGCTGACCCTCATTTGCGCAGAAGGTTGGACTAGGGGCCTCCTGAGGTCCCTTCCAGCTTGAGGCATCCTGTGAACACAGCACACAGACATACACAAACACACAGAACAATCTCCTCACCAAATTCCACCTGTATAATTTCTTAGAATTGATGATGTCACAGCTCTACTGAGTTTCCAATATCCCAAACATTTGTCATATACACAGATACTAGTATCTAATCAAGGTCAGAAGACATATAGCTGCGGCTAATCACAGATCTAGATGTGGATAATCATATATACAACAGCTTCTAGTTATCTCCTTGATAGCAGCTGCTAGATTTTTTAGGATAGCTATGTAGATTATTGACAACAGAACCACGAAGAACTATCACACTGTGTATCTTGTTTTTCTGCTATTTCAAATACACTTATTAAAAAAGCAGAAATTCTTCAGTGTCTGCCTCCTGTTAATAAAAGCAGTCATAAACATTTTTCTTAGTGTGGTTCAGGGCAAGGACACAAGTGTTCCCAGTGCCTATGAGGTTTCTGTACTTTGAAGCACAAGCTTGTAGTACAGAGGCTACACCAGCTTAGTTTTGGCTTTTGCATTCAAAGCAAGCTGGCTCTCAAAAAAAGCTACTGGTTTACTGGTTGCATGTTAACTTCAAAAAGTATGTTCATCTGACAAGGACATTGAGAGAGACAAACCATTGCATAACCTTCTGCCTGGTTCCCTCACGTCTCTGCCCAAGCAAGACAATGTACATATAAAATCCTGGCAACATGGTATTTAAAATTTGGCTTTTCCATTGACTGGACATCCAATGAACTATGATCCAAATAAAATGGAAAGATCCTTTTCTAGAGTGATTATCTGTAGTGATTATCTCAGAGCAGATAGTTACACTGTGTCCTTGGACTTCAGTGACATGAACACTATACTGAAGACAGGCATGTTCTTTAGCTACTGTGAAAAAAGAACAACAAAATGACAGGTGTTCATTGTAAAAGCTTTAAAAACTATTTTATGAGTAAAGAAGATGTAGTTATATGCTGAAAAAGAATCAAGCTAAAACATCTGGGGTATCAGAGTGGGCTTGCAGCACTAAATGTGTTGGAAAAAGCAAAATCTTTCAGCTGGCCTCAGTGAACATCAACATGTAAGGAATAAACTGACTGAGCTCTTGTAATGCATCCCTTATAGGTATATATGAGGGACAAATGCATAAAAGTATTATGCACTATTCTGTTTTCACATTCATTAATGCCAAAACCAGAGCTTTCCAGTGACCTGCTTCCTCTGCTCAGGGCTGTGACTAATGGAGCTACCACAGCCTAATCCTCCCAACACTCACGGCTCACTTCTTCCATGCTAACGTACATACAGATTATTTAAGGGAAAAAAGCCCACATCCACATTTAAGCTCCAATACTCCCCACTTTCTATTCCTTCTTATAACACAAAAGGGTAGGTCATTCTAGCTTGAGTGTGAAAGAGGGAGTAACACAGTCCCAGAAACAGATCCTAATACCTACTACATGCCACAAGATGTCTGAGCACAAAGTTTATTCCAGGCTTCGCTACTGAACTGCTTCATGAGCATTAGGAAGTCAGTGCACTTCCATCCAGCAGCTCCATTTCTCTAAAGTGATAGCAACATTGCCTTGCTATAATTAGAGGTTCGGAAAAACAAGGGATAGCAGTAAAGACAAAGAATTGGATTCTTCAGCCAAAAGAAGAGAAGACTGAAGGGAAAAATCCTCTAAGTCTTTAAAAAAGATACTCCACAGCCTTCTAAGCTGGTTCATCTTATGGTCTAACTGACCTCACTGTTATAAAGGTTCCTCCCCCAGTGTCTAACATAACTTTCACTTGCTGGAAAATAAACCCTTCTTATCTGCTATGTCAAGGACGTGGAGCAGAAATTATTCCCTTTCTCTTTGCATCATGGTACTCACTAACTTTTATCACTGGCTATGGAAATTGTATCATAATATTGCATGGATCTTGGAGTGCATTTTGGAGTTTCAGTTAAAGTAGACTAGCAGTATGGAAAATGTTTAATATGTCAGATAACCCAAAGTTGCCTAAGGTGGAATTCATCACCATTTGAGGCAAGTACCCCAGGCTTCCTTTATAGTCAATGAAGCCTTGGCCATGATCCACCTCATCTTCAAGTTCCAAGTCTAAACCAAATCATAAATGGCCCAGTTTCTCTTCACTATTTGGTGAGCGTAGGATGACTGTTTCAACTATGGATGCATATATAAGAGACACAGACTCATAGAACAATTTCATTTGCAAGGGAGCTCCAGAAGTCATCTAGTCCAGCCCACTTCTCAAAGCAGGTCTAACTAGGTCAGGTCGCACAGAGCTGTATCCAGTCAAGTCCTGATACCTCCAAGGATGGATATTGCACAAACTCTGGGCAACCTGTTCCAGTATTTGACCATCCTCATGGTGAAAAAAAGTCTCCTGGTATCTAACCAGAATTTCCTGTTTTCCAACTTGTGTCCATTACAGATGTCTAAAATCAGCTGAGATCTGACCCCTAATGCAATTAACAGGCTACTGTTTTACAATATTGTGCTTGTGCTCACTTTATTTGAAGGTCTTTGCAGCATGCAAAGAGTTTTCAAACCTGTGTTAATGCAAGATGTGTTCCAAGCATTAGCAAGACAGGGAGTTAGGAAAGGTCTAAAAGCTCCACCATGGTCAGTATTTCTGGAAGAGGAAAGTAATGAGAATCCTCCCCTCATGCCAAGCATAGAAGTTAAGAGACTCCTCCATAGGACAGTCAGGTTTTGGCTCCCTATTCAAAATCTAAGAACAGGGAAATATAAGCAAAATCAATTAGAAAGCCCAGCATTCATTTGGAGGAGGTCCATCAGTGTTACTGTGAGAACTAAAGAAAATACAAGAAATGAGAGCTTCAGACATGAGAGTTACCCGGCAACTGCTGGATAAAATCTATGCATTTGTAATAGACAAAGCTCATCTGCCTGCTTATAATTCAGGGAAGATCAGTGTGTTGTTATCAGTATAGCAGAATTTGAGTAATAAATTTTGGTGGACACCATCATTTGCACTTCCCATTTGGTTAGAAGGGCATTGTAACAGTTGTTTTTCTCACCAAAAGCAGCTGGCTGGTGATATTATTTTTCAATTAATGGTGCTACATTATGAATAGATTACTGCATGTAGACATGAAAACACTGACAATTAGTGAAAGAAATTAAGCGATGTAACAAAGTAGGTTTTGGTTTCCATTTAATTGGAGGGTAGGGAAAGTCGGAGATGCAATAAAGCCCTTCTGGACATAGTGAAATTTGTATGCTGAAGGCTCTCAAAACAATCCAAGACAGACTGGGTGAATGGATCTAGAAAAAGCGAGAATTAGGAAAGTGTAGAGGAACAGAGAGTAAAGATGCAAAAGACTTAAAGCAGTATTGAGAAAATCTACGGGGATTTTGATTTTTAAATAAGAATGTAATTTTGCACTGAATCCTTAAATGAATAGAGATTTGAGTTATTTAGAACTGAAATGCTGTCATTTTATCTCTTTACATTGTACATGCACTAAAGCAAGCTGTGTAATCCTGCACTTAGTTGAGCATGAAAGTAAAGCTTTTTGGTTTTACCTTCCAAATCACAATAGAAGGAGAGATGATACAAAAAGGAAAACAGGCTTATGTTAAAGGAGAACATCTTACTGCAGTGATGCTTGTCTGGCCCAAACTGGTGAATTCCGTTCCGTATTTTAACTTGCATTTCATGCTAGCTGTGGAAAACATAGCCTAATTCGGGTATATAAGAGGTAAGATCTATATTAATTAGTCTTAAAGATCTAAAGTACTCCTTTATCGTAAAATGAGAACCAAATTAAATAGTTGAAACAACTGCCTCCATGCTCACGTTACTAAGTTTTTAACCACAACGAGTTGCAGAATATTCCCAATTCTTCTCAGAAACAAATAAAACCACCAAATAACAGGAAGAAGTAAATAAACAATGGCTATGACCTAGGAAAAAGAAGAGCTGCTTTGCAGGTATGTGACTTCTGACCAATATGATAAATGATAATCTATGCTCTACACCTTGCTATAAATGAACATGTGCGTGAATGTCAGCTGGTGCAAAAGAGACTCTCTGTTTAGAGCTCGGGTTTTCTTTCTTTCTCATGCCATCCTGCTCTGCTTCGTGCTCCTCTCCCAGACAATAAGCAGATGAGCACATTTAGATACTGTCCATGTACAGCAAAAAGTCAAGAGCTCACATTCCAAGGACTCACACCCCAGAATTCACACCTTGCAGAAACACAGGCTTTTCTTTAAGGTTATATAATAGATCTCTCTGGCTATGCTTTATAGCCTTCACACATTTGTTGTTCCACTCTCTTTTCCTGAATCAGAAATTGATGACATCTTCCTTGCAGTGAATTGAGGGACAGGGATATTGAAATCCTGATATTTCTGTATCAGTCCCAATCTTCCTTGTTTTTTACAAAACCAAATTCTTGCAGTTGGTGAAATCAGGATGAAATTCTCTGTCTAAACATTAATATGACCTCCCACTACCATACTCTCTACATTCCTCCCCTAAGACCTTGAAAACAGAAACAATAAAATTTCTCTCTTTTTTGTAGGAGTAACAGCCTGATTAGTAATTACCTGTGTAAGAAAGAAAGAGAGCCCCAGCAAAGAGTATAGGAGCATAAAACCGCTATAAGACAGAAGTGAGGTTGTACACTTTGCATATTAGTTTCTAACAGAATGTGTTCTCATTGGACAGTTTTATATAGTATGAGAATGAGACGTGCAGAGAAGGACAAGCTCTAGTCAAGTATCTACATCCCAACTGGGAGACAGGCTAATCAGGAATTTTCAGCAAAAGATTTTTCCTCAGAATACACCAAATTGTCATTTTGTACTTGCTGTACATTTAACATCATTAATATCAGTGAAAAAAAAGGAGGAAATGTTTAAACACTGGCAAAAAGCTAAGGGGATGCTTCGGTTGTTGAACCCCTCCCTCCCAGCTCCATTTCCTTTCCTCTCTTCTCCCTCTGCATTGAAAGGTTGTGGATGGCCACCTCTTGCATCTAACAGTATGGTTCTTCTTTAAGTCAACTGCTGAGAGAGATGCCTTTTTCCAATTACAATATCTCAGTACCCCTGACACTGAGCACCTGAAGCCTGAAGACAGACAGCCACCAAAGGATGTTTGTCCTTTGTGAAATACAACAATTAGAGGATCAAGACAAGAACTGGGAAAGCAACTGATGAATCAGTGACAGGTGAGCAGACTGCACACACAGCAAGAGCTATGATGAGGCTTCTGGCATACTTTGGAGTTCAGGCTGTACAAACACTGACTGGTTCTTATGGAGCCTCTGCCTGGGGAAGCCACTACATGGCTCCAGGGCTCTCTGGAAAAGCAGAGAGGAGACAGCCACGGAAAGGAAACCCCTCACATTATGCTTTATACTATGAATTTCTGTAACTGCTTCACAGCATTTCTATACCAGCTGAGGAAGCAGTGCATGGGCTTTCTGTTCTGCTCACTGGAAAAGAATATGAAAGAAGCTCTGAAAACCCTGGGGATAGGTATTGCAAGTTGTAAAAAGCATTCGTGCAATATGGAAAAAACAAAACTTCTTTCTTCCTGGCATCTGCAAAGTGAAAGATGAAAAAACACATAAACTATCCTAGAAATGCACACACTTTTTCTTTAGAACTTGAAAGGCCCACAATTCAAAAAAAAAGGTATAAAAATTCCATCAGGATTTGTGTTATTATAGTATTCTTCACACCTCATTCTACTACAGTTTATTTGCTACTTGTTCTGCAACTGCTAAGGAGTTTTGTTTTCCAGCTAGTCTCTCAGTAACTACATGATGGTCTGTAAAAGCACAGAACATTCTGACTACTGAGGAAAACAGAACATAAACATATTTTAAAATAATCCACAACTCCATCTTGGTTTCTGTCTCCTGATCTGCACTTTCTATCAGCTTCATTCAATTTACAATTTGATGTCTTGCTTTATCTAGTCATTATATCAGGTTTATGTGGCAATTAAAAAACTCAGGTTTTCTGGGATTTTTGAAACACACCTTGCATATTTTTCCAATAGCATAGTTTAGAGAGGTATCACCTTTCAACGCAAAAATTCAGCTTAACCCAGAGCACCTAAAAACTTGCAAGCAAAAAAACACTGGAAAGCTCCCTAAACTGAAAATGGAGAATTATTACAAATATAGTAAAACATTCAAGTGTTCTTAAGAATATTTACAGAACACAGCACATTTTATAGTCAGATTAAACTAATCATTACATAAATGGTTTTGACATTTATATTTTCACCAAGGTGATTCATACAGTGTTTTAAAATGCCAGCAAGGATATAATTTTTCAGAAAACTTATAGTTTGACTTACCGGAAAGTACAGAAGAAGTGATCCAAAAAGAATGGTTTCCAACAGCACCAGCCCTGAAGCCCTGATACTCTAGAAGACAAAAAACAATACAAAATATTATAAAATTCTCTCTGTGTGCCATTTAGATGCTGGGTTCTTTGCAGAAGACACCTTCACTTTTGTCAGTATAATGCTTGCACAGTAACACTTATTAAAGCACAGTATTAAGCTGTCTGTCATACAGGCATGCTCCACATTCTTTAATTCACAGACCCATTACAATGGTTGTGTTTTACAAAATCCAATTTAAAAGAATCACTCTTTTCTATGCTAAATACTGTTCAACACACATTACCTAGAGACGTTTCAAAACTGCTAAAATTGCTCTCCAGTGTGACGAATTATGGATCATGGGAATTACAGACACAAATTTAACTGTAGAATTTGTTCTGTACTATTTCAATTTCAAGAAGTCCTTCGAACACTTTGACTTATTTAATATTAATGACTTGGCTTCTATAATATGTATGAATAATCTACAGTTTTACTGAATACAGAGCATGCTCTTAGATTGAAAGTCTTTTATTTTTCCTGAAATTTTGAAAAAAGATGTTGATTCAGACATTAACTTCTCAGGATTGTAAAATATCATGCCATTTCCTCACTGATTCTAATGCAGTCTCTCCATCATAGTTTTCTTACATTTTAAAAAAAAATTTTAAAAAATCAATTCTTTTTCCTAATACAAAGTGTATTCCAGTAAGTTTGATGATTTATGTACAGTGCATCTGCACCTTACCTTAAAGACAAAAATAACACTGCTTCCTGTTTCTTTAACCATCTCTTTCCCCTGAGATACTGTTTCATACACTGTTCTGGAAGAACACAGTGCTTTCCCAACTGCAAGCAATGCAGGCAGACAGGACAGCAAAAGAGGCTTTGCCAAAAATCTTTTGAAAAATCCCCTTCTTTCGCATCATAAAATCCTCTTGTGGGCTGGAATCAATGGTTTGTGGTAATCTCTCTAATGGTTTTAAATGGGAGTTGTTTATCTTTCAGAAGCAAGGCAATCATTAAAAAAAAAAATCTCTATCTGAATGGATTTACAGACAAATTTCTGGTGCCCTGGGGCCCAATTTCTGCTTGCAAAAGAGTGGTGGAATTTTCTAGATAAAAATTCACCTTTTCAGTGAATCTATAATCTTACTCAGATTTCCTATTTCACCATTCATTTTTTCAAGTGGTCACTTTGACAACATCTAATGTGCTGAACATAGGTTGAAAGATATAGAGAAAATACTCAGGAAGCCTTTTTAATATTAGGCAATTATGGACCTACCTAATTTCTAGCCATGGTGAAATTTTGCAGCGAAGGTTGTCTAAAGCATGTGTATCGGCAGAGACGTTATCAACATCCTACACAAGTGTCCACCTCAAAAATTATCATGAGAAGTTACTTCCAATGGGTATTCACATCAAAGTTTCTGTTTTGAGGAAAACACTAATGTAACAACTCCAGGGGCATCTTGGTGCTACTGATGCTATTTTAGTCACAGTTAAAGCCTGGAGTGATGATTATGAATGGTTGTCCACTGGTCTTAAGATGATAATGATGGCTATTTGGCTCAACCACTGCAAGGTTTTCCCAGGAAAATCTTGGGACCACACCTTATTTCCTTAATTTTGGGCCAGAATTTTTCATGTATTTGAGAATCATTATTATGGCTCCTCTTTTCTACACCTTTTGAATTCTTCCACTTTTCCTCTTGGATCTTAACCTTAAACTTGCATATTGAGGATTGCAAAACTGTTCTGTTACCTCTCTCTAAAAGTGCACCCTGAAACTGAGACATATATATTTCTAGCAAAATTCTCATGGAACTTACATGCTTCCATGAAACGTTTCTTAAAAAGCAAGGCAAAACAAAACAAAACAAAACACCAACACATAGCTAAAATACTATACCTATCTTTCTGAATAGAATGCAATGCCTGCCTTAGCAATTGCTGAAACTTGAATATCGACCCACAAGTGCAGCTTATATTTACACTGCGTTTCTGCAATGCAAGGCATTTGTTTCAAAAACCCGAATTAAGTGTTTTGGTTTTTTTTTTTCTATTACAATGTTGGGTAAAGCGTAAACACAATCCCAAATGCAAAAAGCTGGAAAACTGGTAACTGAAATGCCAGTGTCAGGTTTTTTAGGCTCAAGTGATCCCATTGTTCAATGACATATCAAATTCAACTGAGTCAGTACTTTATATAAATTATTTGTCACTTGGACAGATGAGCAGCCTCACCCACTAGTCTGTTAATGTAAAGGTGGTCCAGCACTCCTATACTGCATTTCCCAATGTAACAGCCCTGCCTCACTTCATCTAGAAGGATGCTCCAGAGAGACACTCAAAAAGCACTGTCCTGGTTTCAGCTGGGATAGAGTTAACTGTCTTCCTAGTAGCTGGTACAGTGCTGTGTTTTGAGTTCAGTATGTGAAGAATGTTGATAACACTGATGTTTTCAGTTGTTGCTCAGTAGTGTTTAGACTATAGTCAAGGATTTTTCAGCTTCTCATGCCCAGCCAGGGCACCTGACCCAAACTGGCCAACAGGGTATTCCATACCATGGGACGTCCCATCTAGTTTAGGAACTGGGAAGGGGGGGGCAGGGAATCGCCGCTCGGGGACTGGCTGGGTGTCGGTCGGCGGGTGGTGAGCAATTGCCCCGCGCATCATTTGTACATTTCAATCCTTTTATTACTACTGTTGTCTTTTTATTAGTGTTATCATTATCATTATTAGTTTCTTCTTTTCTGTTCTATTAAATCGTTCTTATCTCAACCCAGGAGTTTTACTTCTTTTCCTGATTTTCTCCCCCATCCCACTGGATGGGGGGGAGTGAGTGAGCGGCTGCGTGGTGCTTAGTTGCTAGCTGGGGTTAAACCACGACAAGCACATATATCAACAGACAAAAAATTGCCCCAAACACATTGATTCTGTGTTTGTGAGACACTCATTTGTTATAAGCTACCCTAAACGTCAAACAAAGACCTGAAGGGACAATGACTATCTTTTATGGCTGCTGTAATAAAATTGTTTATGTACCCATATTTCTGTATTCAGATGCATTCAACTTTTTCAAATGGCACTATAAAAATCAATACATATAGACAACTTTTCAAAACTGCTTTCTGCAGACACTTCTGTTCTGATCTAATATAACACCAAAAAGCTGGAAGTAAATGTTTAGATGCCAGTTATGAAGTCATTAAATGGAATACTTCCAGGTTATTTTAATTAAGAAGTGACTAGACTCCCAATTATTTTATAGCTTAAATGTCTGAAGCTATGGATCATGCATACTACTTTGACATGTATAATAGAAAGCGCAAATATTTTTATAAACTATAAATGGCAGTATGAGTTATTTCACACTTCTAATGAACACATAAATTTAGCCTGAGCGAGACGTAAATTTTGTGTGCAGCAGATGAAAAAAAAAAAAGCTTAGAAAGCTTAGAAAAACTTAAAATCTGCTTCTGATAACACAAGTTTCACACTTTGTGATGTCAAGTTCCCAGCACTACATCATAATTTTAAAAAAAGCATTATAGGACCATGTCCACAAGATTCCTTTTGTGGCCCTGACTCTGCCGTAGCTGGCAGCTCCACACATTTTGATACAGTTTTTCTTCACATCTTTGTAAGACAACAGCACTTTACTCACTGGGAATTAATGCACTGGGGTCTGCCCAACACCATCCAAGACACTGGCAGAGGTCAGTGAAGTCACATCTCTCACGACTGATCAATACTCAAACCACCAAAGAATCTTTTTTTTCTTATTTTGTACAACGCATCTGTATATGACAGAATTGCCAAGAAAGTAGCTGAAATGGGTATCATACAGGGAAGACAGAAATGATCTAAAAAACCTGGTCTTCGAACAGGTTGTGTGAACATCCTTTTCTAAACAAGTCTTTCGCATCCTGATCAGTCTTTTCTTATTGAGCTTTCTTCTGGGCAGCATGATCATAAGATAACCTGCAGGGGCAAAGAACTTCAGCATTTCCAGCTCTTCTTCCAAAACAATGAATTAACCCCTGATTTTCTTCTCACCCGTGTTCCAGTAAGAACCATTTTCTGTGAATTCTGTCTATGCACTTCTGTTTCCTGCCCTAAAAGAAGAGTGACTTACAGAGCAACACTGGAATTCAAAATGAGCTTGAATCTAGGTTTTGACTGTGCTTTTTATCTCAGTCTTTGATACCTGGCGAATGGGAGTTTTAACCCAACATTTACAGACATCACCGCTTTTCTTAACAGGATTCTTCAGCAAATGGAGTAGCCATTCTGGCAGAGATGAATGCCATCCACAGCAATGAAGAAAAGCACAAAACTTCAAATAAGAAATAGTACAACCAAAGAACTATTCTTGCATAAGTGTAGAGAAAAGAAAAAAATAGGATGGAAATGGAAATATCAGAATTCTCCCGAAACACATTTTTGAAACTCTAATTGTTAATTTTCTCTACTGCAAAGAAAAAGAGGTATTTTAACAACAAAAAAGTAACACAAAAGCTTTTGGTTTAGCAAAAACCACATACATTGATTTAAAAAATATAGGACACTTTCGTCTTCCAATAACCCCCACGATAGCCCAAGGGGTAAGGTCCAGGAAGTAAAGTCTTCATCCAGCACTGAAGCTTTAATAACAGGGAATAGCTAAAGAGGAGAAAACCAAAATTAAAGCAGGATGTTTTTAAAATCATTTATTAGATAAAAATATTCAATATTAGGTAGATGGTATTTCCACCAGTCTCTGAGCACCAGGTTTTCCACTAAAAGTTGAATCCTCCACTGTACAGGCTTTGCAAATACAGGCCCCTAAGGCATGGCTGTGGGCAGCATCACAAATGCTTGACTTCATGGGAATCTGCAATACACACAGCAGTGAATATGCACCCATACCTCAGGAAAAAAGTCTTTGCTGGTTTAAGAAAACAAATGAAAGAATGGAAAGAAATGATAACCCTAACCCTCCACCAACTGGTGTCCACCTACACTGTCTGCACAATTAAAATTCTCCAGTGGAATTCACAGAAATCAGGGCATTTTAGGATATAGCCCTGCAATTCCACACAGTGGGATTTTCCTCTACTTGCATGTAATATTTGCTCAATTTCTTCTTCTCTTCCTTAACAGCTGCTTGGTTCTTTGCATCTGCCTTGCTTGTTGGCATTTATTTTGGTATTGCTTATTTATTTCTCTGGCTGTTCATCTTGTGTACAGTTTGTTTATTGCTGCTTCATCTGTGTGCTCATTTCCCTTTTGGGTTTTATTTCTATGTTTACTTACTTGTATCAGTAAAATGGTCCTTTCTGGTTTTCCCTGTCTCACTTAATCGTTACATACTGCTGACACCTAAGTGATAACCGCAATTTATTTTGCTTCTAGCTTCATACTAACTTTCATACTTAGCTTAGCTACCTCTACCTTACATCTTCCACATTCTCTAGGTTTGTTTACTTTTTAATTAACTGCGATCTTGGTTAAAAAATAATTTTATTACTATTAAAGGTAAGTCAAAGGAGGAAAAATAATGATTGAACGAGGCATTAGCTTCAATCCAGTCTCCATCCAGAAATACTGGAATCAAACCAAAAGGAAGCAATTAAAATAGTATGGCATGTATTACATTAAAGATCAAGACCAGGTATATGCTAGTCTCTACCGTCTTCTTCATCCTAAGCCCATGTTATTATAGAGTAGCCACCAACCTTCAGTTCTGCAGTGAACAATAAAGTCCACTAAGACAATTCCAGCAAATCTGATGCAAGTTGCCAGCCATGAGAGAAATTCAAGTGAATTGCAATCAGGTGCTTCATACAAAGCTATCAAAAGGGACAGCTAGCAAAATGCAAGATAGGTTTAGGTACATAGTAGCAAATGCAAATAATGAAGTAGTGTGAGGACAGAGGACATAAAGGCCCCTGTTTGGTGGGCTCGGTAACTTCTGAATCACTGGGTATGTCATGCTATACCTACACAGAAAAATCAGCACACTAGAAGAGTAAAATGTCTTGCATCTGTATGTAATGTACTTCGAGACGCGTTTATGGGAAAGGTGAGTTCAAGTAAACTAGTGTGACTTAGGCAGTGGGACAGGACTCAGCTGAGCACATACCCTCATGTTATATACAGCCACTACAGACTGGACTGGCACTCCAACTCAAGGAGGAAGACACTGGAAATATTCACAGCAACTCCTCTCAGCCGGGATGTAGCTACTAACAGTTGTGAGATGCTACTGACCTTTTTGTGTTTCAGTGACTACTCAAAGTTAAATGAGTGTCGGTGATCTAAAGTAAACTGTTAAAACTATTCACAAAGTCAAGAAATACTCACAGTCATTACCGGCTCAGAGGTTACTTATCACCTCCATGTGAGATTCAGGATTTGATTGCAACTCTGCACACAGGTATAGGGTCAGAGTCATGGCACATGACAACACATGATGTGATGTAGCATGGTCAGTCTGTAAACAAGTTCAGGAGCAGCTACACTGAAATTGCTTTTGTAGGCTTCCCCTTGGAAGACAAGACATAATAGTGGGTCACAGTAACCCCATGGCATATTCTTTTGGTCAGTTAAGCAAGATGTGCTGATGGAAAGGAGACAGAGCCTTGGGCAAGGGCAGGGAAAGCAAAATCAGAGTGCTGGGATCCGAGGCAGCCCTCTGAGAAAGGAGACCTTGCCAGACTTTGGTGTTGCCCAAACACAGACAGTCAGAGGCATTCTTCTTATTAACTGCATTTTCAATACTTTAATCTCAGTGCAGCACATAAAAACATTCTGAATTAGGAAGACAAGGAAGTAGAGGCTGGTTCCTTATTTCTGCCCTCCTGTGAAGCAAACATAGCAGTCTCTCTGGAGCAATTCCTTTACGGAAAGCCTCATTCACTGTTTATCAGAGAAATACAGCTATTTTCTAACTTTCTCATATATCTCATTAACAAAAACCAACTAAAACCACTATTACAGGAGGGAAGCCAATCACCATAGGTCTGTGCTGTTCTGTGAAGGGCAGTCCAGTTGAGACAGAAGCACCCCTTTAACACAGAGTAACTCACTGGACTCATCCAAACCAGCAGGACTGGGGCTACTGCCTGCTTTGAAAACTGAAGACTCGAACAGAAGAAAGAACAATGAAAGAGAGAGTGCATGCCCAAGTGGAATATGTTAGATTCTTTTTACATACCTTTACTAGAAAAGGGATAAAAACCCCAACATACTACCGCAAAATACAGAAGACTGTGTGACCCCTCATCAGTGCTTGAACAGAAGTAACATGACTGAGGTGCAGCTGTTTTAATACCATGCAAGTGTTTAACATGTAGATCATCCTGATTCCATTATGAGTTTGATGTCTATAGCTTTTCTAGGCAAGGAGCTAGCATGTAAGAAATATGCTGAGAGAAAACACAAATGTATTAATCTGAAAAGAAAAAAAAAAAGTGAGACAGAATGGGCAGGTAAAGCTAGAAATAATAAGGATGCTAGGGGTCACATCTGCAAACAAACATTCATTTGCAAAGTCTTTTGACAGGAAAAATGACAAGTCAAACTTAAGACTTGCACAACTTTTCATAGTAAGATCACCACCCTTTATTCTCTTGAATATATTAGAGAAGGAGATGTCTAGGTAGGGTGGCAGAGCAAAAATACTTACTAATCTACTGAATGGATTTGAAGAAACTGAAAGAAGACGAAGTAACACCATGCAGATAGCTAAAGCTGGAACTACTGACACAGGTAAAACATCAATTAGCTGATCAAAGCAGGAGTACTGCCAACACTAGATCAGGTCAGCCACAGCTTTGTCTGTCCAAATCTTGAAAACCACCAAGAATGGAGCTGGGTAACTCCTAGTGAGAAAGTTTTTCCTAATGCCCAGCTTAAACCTCCCAAGCCATAATTTGTGACTGTTGTCCCTTGTTACTTCCATCACTTGCCATTACTAAGGAGAGTTTGGATGTGTCTTTGTAATCACCCTTCAAGTAGGTTGCTACTAAATTGTCCCTTAGATTCCTCTTTGCCCTCCCATCCAAGCTTAGCTCCCTCAAGCTCTACCAGTAGGTTATATGCTCTAGTTCCCACTAGTAGCCATCCACTGGACTCTTCCCAGTTTCTCCATACTCTTCTTGAACCACGGAGCTCAAAACTGGACCCAGTATTTCAGGAGCAGCCTCGCTAGCACTGAGTAGAGAGGATTAACAGCTTTCCTTTGTCTGCTGGCCATCCTTCTGTTGCCCAGTATATGGTTTTTTCCTGGATTGTGGTGAGAGCTCACTGTTGGCTCGTATTCAGCCTGATTCCACTGGAGCTTCCTGGTCTTCTTCAGCCAGGCTGCTACCCGGGACATCTGATTAATGAAAAGATCAGGATAAAACAAAGACCTAGACATACAACATATGAACAGATGCCATTGTTAAGATGATGGTATCAAGGAAAGGGGTTTTCACAGAGCTTCCTCACCCATCTCATTCCAAGACTGCGTTTCAGCCAGAGTTTTTTATCTATTTGACTACTGGTTCCAGTTTTGGATCTGAGGGAGCTGGAACTGCATGTTTCTGGAACATAAAAATGGAATTTCATTCTCTATTCTTGGTATTACCTTCAGCTACTTCATAAAGAAACTGACAAAAACAAGAGGGCAGCTCCTGGAGGAAAACTGAAATGGTGACTACAAGAAGTGAGGAGCAAGCACATGTAGTCTAACTCTCAGATGCCACTGGAGAGGAACAGGTAAAGCCAGATCACATTCATGTCACAACACTTTGAAAGCAGGATTTCAGTGTTACTGCACTGTTTGGTTTGCTCCTGAGGCTTTCTCCATGGCAGGAAGGAACTATTCCTCAGCTCCATGCATGCCATTGCCAGTCCACCTCTCAGCTTCGAGCTTTACTGTTGATTGCCTGTGAAACTAATGAGGGGGTGGGGAGTTCCTAGGTAGCACAGGCCAAATATCCTCCATCTTATTTTCTGTTTCTCCCTACCAATTGCCTTAGCAGAGCACATTTACTTGACTAGGCCTGCAAAAAATATTTTTTGTGAAGGGCTGCTTTATGCCTTGCAATTTGCTCAGTCTTCAGTCTATCCATAAAATCTTGACCACATTAGTACCCTTTAAGACAAACAGTCATTCCATATCCCTGGATCTCAGAAAGTAACACCATTTCTGTGGCAAATCACATTAGGAGAGGAAAGTCATAGGTGCCTCTTGGGCACTGCTAAAGGGTCATAAACAAATGGTTAACAATTATTTGCATGAAGGAAATTAAAAAAAACGTAGCCGGCGAAGTTGCATCAAGTGTAACAAAACAAAAAGCTAAGAAGATGGATAAAAAAGCATAGAAGATACTGCATTTCAATTCTCTGTGGTCCTAAGCAATCCAGGAAATACAGCAGCATTAATTAGCATTGGATTTCTGAATGTCATCACACAAAGTCAGTGAAATGAATGTCAAAGTATTTTCAGAAAGGAGAAAAAAGGAGAAATTAAAAGCCATAATAAAATTAAAGCCATTCTATATCTGCTACATTGTATATTACTGAATTAGCAGAACTGTAGACTTTTGGTGTCAATCCAGGAAGACTGCAGATTTCTCCAGGGCCACATGTCACTGTGTATTATACGAGCATGGTACCATGGAAACCTAGCAAGGGGAAAAGGTTGGCATATTTTGCTTTTTCTTCACTTTCATTAAACAGTTCTGCCATTTTCACAATATAAAGAACAACCTAGTTGCGCTATGATTTCAAGAAAATTTCCTTTTGCAAAGGTGGCTTAGCACCAGAATGTGAGCTTGCCTTACAGATAAACAAGGCCTACAAGAAATTATTAGAAAAAAATGAAGATAGATTTTGTCTTTGATCTCAACTTTGAATACAACACATTCATACTTACTAAACTGTAAAGGATATCTACCGCTCAATGTACAGCTGGAAAGCACATATGGATAGAATGACAGAATGCTACAGAAGCAAGGAAACAGAAAACAGATACAGGTTTGCCCTGCTGTGCTAAGCTCATGCATTTGAAGTGACTAGATAAATTACTACACAAAAGTGTCTCAAAACAAGTGAAACAAAAGCTTAGCTAAATGTACATGTGATGGCAGTGCACTTGCTCTCCAGTGCTCCCAGGAGGGGTAGCTCTGGCATGACCCTTGTCGTACAGGTCTGGCAGATCCATTCTACTCTACACATGAGGACACAAGAGATGTGATGGGAAGTTACTGGATTGTATTCCCAAATCTGTCTCTTACTTCTCTGAAAACCTTTCCTGTTCAAATTCTCGTTTCCTGGTATAGGTGGTTCTTTACTTCTATCAAACAACAGAAGGAAGAGGAGATTTTGTCAAGTTCTGAAGTGGAGCTGGTTGAAATGTTTTATTACCAGTTCCTTTTCTTACTAAAATATGCCTTCACAGCAAAGAAATTTTTTCAGTATGACTATCTTTTTGCTTTCAGTTCCACATGCTTTAGCCCATTGAACCTTTTTCCTGCCTCTTATCCCATATAACTTTTCCCAATTACAAACACATTGTTACCTCTTTCAGTGAAGAAGCTTTGTGGAAAAACTCAAGTGCTAATTTTCAAAAATTTTATTTCACTTGAAATTTACCTTGAAGAAATAGAATATAGAGATCTTTCTTTCTGTCCCTGAGGTTGAACTACAGAGAGCAAGATGTTTGACTCCTCTGTTAAGAGACAAAAGCTGGACCTGGCAGTTGCCAGCCAGCCACTGACATTAAGGAGAGCAGATAAGAGTGGAACTGCATTTCTTTGTGGTGGTTATCTTAACACTGTTTGCACCTGGACAAGGACTACTAGGGACTAAAGAATGGCACAAAAGCAACTAGAAGGAGTCCCCTGAAGCCTGTTAGGTACCCTGGAGTGGTGCTGTCATGGTTTCTTTATTTTCTTGATAACAAATTCAGGGACTGATTAGGACTGCTGCCCAGGAAAAGGGAAATTTTGAATGCCGTAACAAGGCTATACTTTAATTTTATTATTGTTGCTTTACGTGCAAAATTCAAGCAACTCATTCCCAGGTAACTGCAGGAAACACTCTTCACTTCAAGGGAGGAAGAGTTGTACCTCTTTTGAAAATTTCTTTGTAAAATAATCAAGATGAAATCCTGTGTCCCGTTCAACATCTTACCACACTGACAAATACTTTTAATGATAATTGTTCTATTTGAATAATAGCCTTATAATAGAATAGGTATTGCAAACACAGTACATTTCATAGCAAAGGCCAATTTTCCAAAGATACAGTTATGTGCTGCCACTTAAGCTATATTGGCAAATTGTCAGAATTTTCTTGTATTTGCAGGTTTTGTGCAGTATTCCTAAACCAAATAGATATAATCCTCATGTTTTTTCATTTCCCTTTAATGAATACTTACACAAAGGTCAATTTTTTTTTCTATTACTAGTTATAGCGGAGCTCAAAAAGAATATAATTATTAAATTTATTTTTTATTTGAAAAAAAAAATCAGGAAAAGCAAGGGTCAAGCAGCCATCAATCATAAATGAATTTCACTAAAACTGCACAAGATGTCAGGGATCCAAGAAATCCCCAAATACTTTATTTTTCAATTCATGTGGCCCTTGATCCTTTCTGTTATACAAGTAACAAAACCCATTACGATATATCATAATGAAGATAAGGTGTTCTGCATTTTGAAACATGGGTTCTGCTGCATATAAGTTGCACTACACCAACTACAAGACAGATACTTGAAAAAACAGTGTTTGTTGGTGAAGAACCCTCACAGTTAAAATGGTTAATGTCCCAGGGACATCTTATAAGAGCAGGAATGCCTTCCTCAGGGACATACTCCTGAGATCAAGATACCTGGTTCTCACCAAATAGCAATGAATATGTAGATGAAGGAAAATCAGTAATGAGGTAAATAATGCCTAAGTTCAGTTCCAGTCTATTCACATCCTTATGGTTAATTTAAAAGCCGAATATGTAAAATGACAATCATGAAAACTCTGGATGACTTAAAGTGCCTGTTTCACTAGGCTATGCATTCAATTAATGCAGAAATGAAATGAAAGGAAGATGCAAAGGCATTATGGTCTTCAAGGATAAAATGCACTTTAATATTGATAGTTGTTTAATCAGCAAGAGATCAAACGGAATATACAAAAAATCTGATGGAATACAAAACCAAATTTCATGAGCAGGAGGTGGGGCTCAGTTAGCATGTTCCCCTGATTTAGTTTACAAATAGCTTCAGAACACCTGAACTGAATTTCAGCTTTCTTATTCAACATGACATCACCTATTACAGAATATAATACCACAGCTCACTAAAACAGTCTGTGTAAATCATAGTTCAATCATGTAGAAAGAAATAGTTTATGATGAATTACAGGAGAAAAAACCAACCTGACTGCAAAGCTCAAGATTCGTGATATCTCAGAGGAAACAAACTGAGAATGATGTAAGAAGAGAAGGGTTAGAATAAATCTGATAAAGAGAAAAAAATCTCATTATTCACATGACTGAGAAGGCAAATGAACGATAGATGAAGATCATTATAGTATAGTTTCAAATCAAACAAAACCTCATAATTCTAAAGATTTTAAATCCAACTCCAGTTTAGTTTATTCACTTTTACTTTACAAGAGCCAAGTGGCTAAACCGCTCCAAACTAATAGCTTATAATTGGATCTGAGAAATGATGATGCCCAAAATGGTGAGATTTTTCAGCTCTTCATAATTTATTACACTAAGTAATCTCTCATGAAGTTTAGATCATGGATTGTATGTTTCACTGCAAATAAAAGCACATTTGCTTTTGAAGGAAATATTGCTTTGTATAACTTAATTATTCTTGCTACCACTGTATTGCTGAAAGCCCCAGCACCAGATCAGCCTCAAGTTATCGTGGACCCTGCACAAGGAGAAGTAAAAAAGACTGTCCTTCCTCCACAAAGTTAAGAGTTTAAGATAAGGGACAACAGACAGATAAGGACAGATCGGAAGAACAATGGAACAACAAGGCAATATCACATATCGTAACAAGCAATCAGTAGTCTCAGCCTATCAGTATCCCACCTGTAGTCACATATTTTGTCAGCACTTGAATCTGAAGACACGATATGGAGAGCAGGGGATGCGCTCAAAAAGCATCTACCAAGCACGAGGAAAGTATGGAGGGAACAAGGGGTGATTTTTGAAAAATGTAATAAGATAATGATGATGGAGGCTGGTGTTGACACTTCTGCATCAAAGAAATGCCATCAAGAGACAGAAAAGCTCATGTGGGAGTTCAAAAACCAAGAGGTATAGCTCACCTACGTTGTCAACAAGGAGATGCAATGAGGACAACACAAAGTGGCAGGACAGAAAATCATTTGTAGCATCATTTTGAATAGGTAGGAGCAGGCCATGACTGCATTTGCCAAGGCCAGCTCCAAGGACGTTGTGGTAGTCAAGAGACAAGATAACAACCTGAGACAAGAATTTTAGGTCTGCGGACCAGCAGAAAACACGTATTAAAAGGGAACTCAGAAGGAGTTCAGTAAGGCTTAGACATAGCCGGAGGCAAAGTGAGCTCCAGAGTCCAAACTGATGTTAGGTAACAAGCATGTTGCTACAGTAACTAAGAAAGCAGTAGCTGGGATGTCTTCGAGGGAAGCAGGAGGAGATCAAGGTTTCTTTTCAGCTATATAGATATTGATGAGAAGATGTCACACAAAAATGTCAAGATTTTATTCCAGACAGAAAGAGGCACAGCTGGGACAGGAAAGGCAGAAATCAATCTGACTGTTCACAGCACGAAGTCCTAAAAAGAAGCTGACAGCAAAAGGCTGCTGCTTGTGAGCTATAAACCTTCACCTTTCACCCAAAGAAATGAAGAAAAGAATGAAAAACAGGCATATTTTTAGTATGAATGATGTGTTCAGCTTCCACCACATGATATGGCCAAAAAAACACATAAAAAGCAGCACATAAAGTTTCTCTGAGGATGCTAACGTTAAATAAAGCTTTTACAATTAAAAAAAAATTCAGTAAAAAATGCAAGACTTTTCCTAGAATAAGGTTTCCAATACAGTTTTATTTCTGATATTTGAAAGTTCTCATACTACATTTCTTTCTGATATTGTTTGCTTTCCCAGTTTCTTAATTTAAACTATTTCTTCCTTCTCTGAGTGAAACTTTTTAAAAAAATTATTTTCTCATCTTCAAATGTGCTTCTGCTTAGTTATACTGGTTTTCAGCGTCAAAATGGGGTCCAGACACTGGCACCCTGGAATGCAAATCCCAGCTGCATCAAAAACCACATTTCAATCTCCAAACCTTGGCCAAATGCTTTTCCCAGAGACAAAGAGCTCATCAAGCAAATGAAATTTTGCACTATGAAAGCACTACGAAATTCTGCAAGCCTTCCTGGTTGAAAAGTCCCTCCACAAATTGGGCTCACGCTTGGAATAGTTCTTCTGAGCCTATACACTTAGACCCTTAAAAGAAAAAGAAAGGCCTACTTCAGACAGAAGTCTGCTCTTGGAAAGGGAGGCATGCCAAAGACCTTGTGCAAGCCACCAGGGACTTTTCTATTGCTATTGATTGTACAAGGAAGGTTCACAGAAGCATACAACTCCAAGACAAATAGCAGGATAAATAAATAATGTCGCTGTTATTCTGCTGACATGATAGGAAGTCCCCTCCCAGCAAATCTGTAAATGCCCATTCACAAACCCAAATGAAACTTCAGGTAAATGCAACTGTCCTGAAGTTACTGCATCAAAGAATCAGTGGGGAAAGCTTATTCCCTACAAGGGCCACAAATGCAAGGCTCAGCAAGAATCAAAGACAGAGAGTAACAGACAATCAAAAATCTTAGCAGTTTGCTCAGTTTAATTTCTAGCTCTGAAACAGCTTTGGAAAAATTATTCTATGCTGTAGTAGTTCTCGTTGTTGGAAAATATATGCTGAAATTCAAGAATTCGGTTACCTTTATTTTACATAATTTATTTAAAAAGTGAAATCATAGTGTAATACAGTTAAACTTACATATAACTTCAAGGCTAGTACAGCCTTATCTATGGTGACAGCTATCTTCCTGGCCAGCACCCTACAGGGCAAGTGCACTACTATCGGCTCCATTAATTTGAACTTCGGGGCTCTATGTTGTAGAGTTCTGTGGAGTATTGGTGGAACAGAAGATGACAATGATTCATAGACTGTAGGGTCTTAAATAGCAAGACATCAAGGTTAAGAAAGTAAAGGCCAGGAATCAGTCTCAACACCAAAGTGGTGCAAATGTGTCATAGTCCATGGCTGATTCATATCACTTCAAAGGCAGTGCACTCCCTGATAAACCATGTATGTTTTCCAGATGGTCCCTAAGGTGCTGTGTAATTCAACTCTGTGGAGACAAATGTTGGCTTATGCCGTGGCTTAAGCCCAGCTGGTAACAAAGCACCATGAAGCTGCTTGCTCACTCCCCCACCCCAGCCCTGGTGGGATGAGGAGAAAATATAAAGAAAAGCTCATGGGTCGAGACAAGGACAGGGAAGGCTCACTCCCCACTTATGGTCACAGGCAAAAGACAGGCTCAACTTGGGGAAGAAACAAAACCAATTTAATTTAGTACAAATCAAAACAAAACAAGGCTATTAGGAAGTAAACCCAAACCTTAGAACACCTTCCCCCCACCCCTCCCTCTTTCCCAGCTCAACTCCACTCCTGGTTCTCTCTCCCTCCTCCCCCCAGCGGCGCAGGAGAACAGGGGATGGGGGTTACGGTCAGTTCATCACAGGTTGTCTCTGCCGCTCCCTCCTCCTCAGGGCGAGGACTTCTCACCCTTCCCCTGCTCCAGCATGGGGTCCCTCCCACGGGATACAGTCCTCCACGAACTTCTCCAACGTGAGTACTTCCCATGGGCTGCAGTCCTTCATGAACTGCACCAGCGTGGGTCCTTTCTGCAGGCCGATCTTCGTCACAGACTGCTCCAGCACGGGCTTTCCCATGGAGTCATGGCCATCCTGGGGGGCCTCCGCTCCCCCGCTCCCCTCCACGGGCTGGGGGGGGACAGCCTGCCGTCTCACCACGGGCTGCAGGGGCATCCCCTCCTTGGGCGCACCTCCTCCCCTCCGTCCTCACTGACCTCGGTCTCTCACATTCCAATCCCCCCACTCACTACCGGTTCCCCTTCTTAAATCTGTTCTCCCAGAGGTGCTACCGCTTTTGCTGATGGGCTCGGCCTTGGCTAGAGGAGGGTCCGACTTGGAGCCGGGGAAGCTTCTAGCAGCTTCTCACAGGAGCTACCCCTGCAGCTCCCTCCCCTGCTACCAAAACCCCTCCACACAGACCCAAAACAGCTTAATATAAAGCTATATAGAGAAGATTGTAGCTTTTGAATCCTTAGAGCTACTGTTGAGTACTGATGAAAAGACATTTTTAAGACCTACCTTGTACATTAGGGGTATACTGTCCAGTGAACACTGTATACATCATTATCTCTTGTTAATGAGACTAACTGAAATCAACCAACATATTTTATATCTAGATCTTTATTTTCTTCACAATTCAGTTTTTCATTAGGCCTAAAGTGTCTACAGTGGAACTAGGTTTATGTTTCTATTCACAAGTACTTAATTCCTCTAAACCATGTATTAGAATGCAAATATATAGAGATGTGAAACCTTCGGGCTTATGAAGTGAATGCCACAACACCCTGCAAACACAGGGCAATACCACCGTCACAGCCATGCCTACCAACATCTGCTGTCTCTGGGAACTCCAGCAGCCAGTACATCATCTCTGGTTCCCAAATGCTGCCGCAGGCTAACAGCCTCTGCACTTCTTATCTTTTCAATATGGCACCTGCAATTATTTATGTGAGAGTTAAAAAAGTAGAGCATCCCTAAAGGCATATCTTAACTACGCAGAAAAACGGTAAAGGACATTTTATGGGTTCTGGTTTATGAATAAAGGAAATGAGAATTCCAGTAAAAAAACAACATCTCCAAAAAGCTGCACACCTCAAGACTGCAATAAACTTCCCTAAGAAATCACAAGAAACTAGGTTCTCACTGTAGGACATGATGAAGAAAGGGTGTATAATGCACCGCACAGAAAGTGTGTATGCTGAGTGAACTGTCAGGTATGCCCACCAGCACAGCATGTAAAGGCAGCTGCTCCATCTGCGCAAGATCTCTTCCCTCTATCAAGTTTCCACTTCAGCTGAAATGTCAGAAATTGATGTCTAGGGAGAAGAAGGCAGAATGTGCACCAAAGATGAAAGGCATCCAGGCATAAGCCCATCAAGATGCCACTGTAGAGTTAAAAAAAAAAAAAAAGAAAGGATTGGCTGGTTTACATTAGCAAAAAAGGTATGTTTGCAAAGCCAGCATGCTTTAATATTTAAAGATGTATCATACATCAATAGCCTGTGATTATGTCACTCTGAATTACTGCATCCTATCATGGCTGCAGTAAGGGAGAAAAGACATTCTTGATTTCTCAGTATTAGAAAGGGGAACTACAGCATTAATTTGCATGGTGCCTTTCCATCTATGTGCAGTTTTGCGCAGTGTTTAAAATTCCATTGTTTAGGGACTATCTTCACGGTTTTGAAATCATATTTAGCAGAACACTTAAATGTATTTACACTAAATGGAAAAATAGGAAAGTGGTGGCATAGAATATCTAGCTACCCTGAACTCCAAATACTGGAAATCCGTATTCAAGAGAGCGTAAAACCCATATAAAAAGTCAGTTGTTGTTATTTGCCACATTTCCCTCAAGAGAGGTAAAATTATTTATTCTTGTTGATAATTAGCCATGTGGTCTTGTTAATTGTGAGTTTTTTCCTTGATCAGTGTTCCAGATATATATTTTTCTCCTCTCATTAAAAGTATTATTTCTGTATTTCCAACAGTTCTTGAGTGTTCATAAATGGGGGGGGGGGGGGGGGGGACAAGTACAATAAAAGGCAATTTAGTTATAAATTTCTAATATTTGGGACTGGAAATGGCCTCAAATGGGGCAAAGCCCTTCATTTCAATGGCCTCTATCACAGTCCTTCATCACTGTTAATGCCATATGGCAACATCATTCCAAACTGCTGTTTTGAAGACTCTCCTCTAAGCACTTTTCCCATTATTTTTCAGAGCTGAAAACAACCTTTTCCAAGTGTGCTGGTTGCTGTCAGTTTTACCTTGATGTGCTGGATGTAGACCCAGAGATGCTGGCCACAGATACATTAGGAAGACGGAAAGACCAGATCCCCCAAAGGTTTCCTCCTGCGTATGCCTGCAGTTCCCCTACCCACATTCTCATCCCTCCTTCATCACTGAAGTAGCAATTAGCCTCTTCCATGCTACGGCTGAGATCAGATTCTCTGGTCTTTTTGCCAGTAGTGGTTCTTAGCATTTCTTAAGAGCACTTACAATTCCTCACAGCAGTTGTATTCTACCTGACAGCTCCATGTTTGAGTTGGTATGCCACTATGCAAAGGTCAGTTACTTTCAGCTCTTCTTTCTGATTAATTTGAAAAGGCAGCCTGATAACTGATGAACTCTTTAGGTTCTTTGCAGGTGATGTCCTTCCACTGTCCAGTACTTTTATAAGAAAGTTTTTACAACACAGCTTGTTTCCTCTCTAAGGCTGTGGTAGATATTTAGCCCTTGAAATCCTATGCTAACTTTGAAATAAATAAAAAAATCTGGTTTTTATTTACATTTATTTAAACATTCTGTTTGTTTCTGGTGCCATATAGCTTTGCTACCCTTACATAGCATGTAATCAGTACTGCAGTTTCATCAGTACTCCCTGTTTGATCTCTCCATTGGCTCATACAAAACTACTCACATAGATGATTTCTTCTATTTTGTTGATGTTTTTTCTTACAAAATCACTGTTCATCTTCTCATTTTTGAGAGTATTTGTTTTAGCATCAGTGATTTCTGTCATTGCCTAGCCAGCTAATTTTATTAGCTTAGCCTCGTACTTTTTGGATGTGTTTTTAGTAGTAATGTTTGCATTATCCAATCAATAATAATGCCACAGCACACAAGGATGTTTGCTAGTGTTCACCTTGAGCTGATTTGTTTCTTAGTTGTTCGACTTAGACAATGTTTTGCACCGCTGTATGCAGCTGTGAAGATCTGACTGTAGGGCTGAAGGTTGTTCTGCAAGATCCTCTCATAGTCTGTCAAAGCCTTTTGAAAACCAAACAACTAAGAGGAGCCTATTCCTTCATATACTCCTCTACAATTGCTAGGACACATATCTAGTCCATCCAAATTGCTGAGAGACTCAGCTGAGCCTGTTCCTTGTTTTGCATCCAGTGTCCCTTTACTTCTCTTACACTGGAGAAGCCTCAACATCTCCCCAGCTGCAGTATTCAGCAAGATCAAGATCACCCTGTCAGGGCAGTCTAATAAAACTACAATGTTTCCACTATTGAGGAAAACTCTTTTTCCCAGGCTCCACTGCACAACTCCCTCAAACTGGTGCTGTCAGGTGCCATCAACTTTTCTGACAGGATTTCATGCATTTCCATCTCCCAGGAGTTTTTCAGCCTCTTGCAGCTTGTGTTAATGCCAGGCTCAGGGTTTTCAGCGTTCACTACTGCTTGGCATGAGGGTTGTCTAGAATAGTTAAAAATTTCTTTGAAGTGATCAGCACATCTGTTTTCCCTTCTGTATTAGCTGTTAATATTTTTTCCTTTTTTGTTTTGTTTGGCACATTTCATCCATTTACTCTCCTGCTGAAATGCCTTGTCTTTTCCCATTATAGCAGTGGCATCTGCTTTATCTGTCATCTTTTTCTGTCTTTCCCTACAATGCTTTTCACTAGTGGTTTAGCTTCTGCTACTCCTTTTGTACCTTCTTCCTAATTTTTTTAATTCTTACCATTTTGGAGTTCTCCCTTCTCTTGGCAAAGGGCCACATTTTCTGCCTGTGATTTTCTCCAGTTATGACTCTTGCAGTTTAATAACATTGCTGCTGAGCTAACCTTGGGCCAGCTGAGTCACTTTCACCTGTGTTTGACAAAGCCTCAAATGAATTCCTCAGCATCGATCTGAGCTTTCTCACAGTATCTTTCTGCAGTTTCATTTTGTGCTGTTTGCCAATGCTGACTACTGCTTGAAATCACTAATTTGCAGTTTCATTTACATGTTGGCAATGCCACGATTTTGGTCAGTGGTACCAGCGATAGTTTGGAGTAACTGTGTCTCAGACAAATGAGTTTAATTTTGTTTTGCCACCTATTGAACATGCAAGTCTACATGAGTAACTACAATGCTTTCAAGAAGAGGCATGAAATCTAACTTAATGACTCTTTGCCAGGAGAACAAAAGAATGGCTTTCTGATTCAGAATCTAGTGTCTACCTCAGGTCATGGCCTGTGCTGCATTATTAACGGAGAACACCAGAGAGTGATCCTTCCTGGTCTATCTTCCCAGTTTCCAACAATAAAAATCATGGAATTCCTGCACCAGATATTTCATCAAAACCACTGAGTTTAAACAGCCAATAATGGAAATATCCTTCATGATTCCTTCTAAACTCTGTTTGAATTGATTTATACTTTGGGATCTATGATATTCTTTGCCAATGAGTGACATAAAGCAACTAAAAGTTGTGTAAAACACCTACTTGGTTTTTTTTAACCACTTGAGAGATCCCTTGAACACCATCTAGTGATATCTTAAGAGGCACCATGAATATTTGTTCACATGTCAACATCTCCCCGTCTTATATGATTTTATACCATATTTCCTGCACTGCCTTTTCCTCTGTCATCTCTTGGTCACCTACAACAAGTGTAGCTCACCTAGCCCCTTGAGATCATAATTTTTAAGAGCTTTTGGTGGTGGACCTTGGAATAAGTACTCTCATATCCACATGTTCATAATCCACCTTCACAGAGCTATAAATATATTTGTACGGCATCACATTCTCACAAAAGCACTTTCCACACTTATCCATGGACCTAGTAGTTCTAATTTTTATTACCATTTCTATGAATTTGCAAGCATGTAAGCTGGACCTACTGATCTTTAGTTCTTGTCACCATGACAGGAAGTCTTTACAAACACAGACGTCACATTTCCTATTTTCCATTCCTCCTCTACTGTTACTAATGTAAGCAGTAGCTTACTCCACAGTAAATAATTCAGCAGTTTTGTAGAGGAGTTCTTTCAGAAGTCTGAAGAAGAGGACTCTTTAGAGGAACCTTTAGAAGTTCTAAAAGAAGAGACTGAAAACTTCAGAGACTTCTAAAGGTTCCCCTAAAGAGAAGCCTGACTTTTAGAAGCCAGTCATCTGGCTTGCTATAGGCTTTGCCTATTTATTACCATTTATTTTGTCAAGATCTTTCACTCATGGAACCACTTTGGTTGATATTTACCAAGTTTCCCTGTAGACCATTATTATTACATCCTAGGTCAGTAATAAAGATCATGTCAAAATGAAAGTCGTATTGTTACATTCTGTCAATAACACTTTGGCAGTAATTGTTGAAAACATCTCTGTTCTCTTTGCTATGTTCTTTGGAAGTGGAACAGTAGATCTTTTACCAATGATTGATCTTTTAGTAACTGGCTTGGATCTAGCATATATTCTGCACTGTTGATGAAACTAAGCCGACGAGTGACTCTTCCACAGCAGTTTCCATTATAAGTACTGCTTGGTCATAATATGTGCGACCACTATGATCTGAATAGCTGAGACACTTCTTCTCTAAAATACTTCTGATCTGCATCTGCTCTTAGTGATATGTTGATTTTTTTTGAGACCAGGGTTGTCACTTCCATCACAATCTAAAGGGTCTTTATGGACCTTTATCATTCTTTGTCTGAATTATTATACTCACAATATCACAGTCAAGGTGCTAGGGGTGTTTCTTCCCAAGGTGCTTTCTGTTGGCAGACCTTAAGTTTTCAGGACCTTAGCTTTTTGAAGTTAGTATTTACCAGGAGCCTCCATGAACTACAAGCATTAAGTAGTGTTTTGCACAGTCACTTTTACCAGAGTGGTAACCTGATCCCATTTGTCTTTCCATTCTACTGAGCTCATTTTACTGATCAACAACTGTACCAAAATGCCACGTATCTATTCTTCATTCTTTTCAGCACTGGGGCCTTAATGTAGCATTTTTTATTCTTAAGCCCCACCTTTTGCTCTTTTAAAGACTTTGAAGATTGTTCCTTGATATGGTAGCAGTACAATTCTTCCTGTTAAAATGCTATATTAAAAATTACTTTTTCTAACTATTTGAATATTGTAGTGTCATACGTGGGAGAGAATCCAAAAAATGCTCTTCTCTGACACCCACCCAGCACAATAGAAATGAGCAGTTTAACATGGTAACTTTAATCATAGACAGATATACTAACCTAATTGAGGTTTGTTTCACTAACAGTTGGAAATTCTCAATATGCAGATATTCTGAATATATTTCAATATCTGTTCTTTTATTTTCATTACTTTCCCCCCTTGGTGGAGAGTACACAGTCAGTTACTAGTTTTCTTCCTTCACTCCAAACTTCTGTCATTATCCAATGTAACCAGCAGTTTTCTTATGTAAATACTCATTGTTCTCAGTATGTTTGCCCTTCATACAGCTTCTCATTTCATGGTAATCACACAAGATCTTTTTCTTTTTAAAATCATGCTGTACCAACAAGATAAAGAACATAAAAGGAATCCAAGAAAAAACTGAGCTGAATGACATGAAAAGCAATGGAACATCTATTTATCAGTTTCTACTCCTTGAAAACATTGATCATACAGGAAAGGATTGTTAATCACCATATTACTTTTCTGTCATTTTTCCTCACCTTTTCCTTGTGAGAGATACATTTAGAGCAAAGTCAACTCTCTTCTAAGGTAGGAAAATTATAATTGAATACATCTCTGTCCAACTGAATGAAATGCAATGTACCAAAGGCATTACTTTTCTTTCCAGAAAAAAGAATGTTTTGGTTTATGTCTGGTTCTCACTCCTTCAGATGTCATGATGTCTAATGGTAAGAGGTAATCTGGAAAAAAATGAGCTCAAACTTTTTCATAAAGAGGGAAAAGTTTTTTAGAAACAAGGAACGATATGTATATGCCTCTTTGGTATTGATTAGATATCAAATATTCAGATCCCATCTGGTTCTTTACTCATAGCCTACTTTGGAGAAATGACTAATCATCACAAAAGTAAAAATGCACCTTTCATTACTAGCAGGTTTTGTGAAATACGAGATTTCTGTAGTATGTTTAATAAAGATCTATTTTTTTTTACTGTAGTGGATACGTATATCAGAACATATGTAAGTGTGCAAGTGCAAGAGTGTATGCAATTTTACACACCTCTGATCTCAAACTATTTATGAGAAAATATAGAAATTTTTTATAAAACAATCGGTATTTTAGTGTGGAAAAAAACAATCAAGCCAAACTTGCAACAGCTGCATATGAGATAATCTACTCTGTTCACTTTGTAGGTCTAGAGAGTAAAGTTTTTACTCACAAGGAATGCTTCTTTCATGATGTTGTCTATGACTTTAAAAGCGAGTAACATTACCATGCGGACTAAAACCTCACAAAATTGGAATAAAGTTCTTCTGCTAAGTTACTGTTAAGCAACTAAACAGATGCCTACAACAGACTTCTTCCATAATGAAAAACTTCATAAATACAATTAAGTCTGTAATTTGAATCATTTTATGCAATATCATTAAATACAAATACTCTGTCAGAAACAGAAGAGAAAAAAAAAAGAATGTTCTGCTCGTTCTGTGATTTCCTGCCAGGATATTAAAGTCTTTCAAAATGAGCCATGCATTTGTAACACAGACACTGTAGGATTAGGAAGACTGTGGGATCAAGTGTTCCAAAAACCAAAATGGAAATGCTTATCTAGTTATGGAAAGTGGATGAAGCTATTAATTTCAACAATGTAGCATACTGTGTGCACACCTACGTCTCCCAAATATAAGTAGTGAATATGTGCCAGCTTCAATTCATTTTTTTTAGTAAATTGGAAGTTTCAGAGAATATCCTGTGTTTACTGAGGCAACAGTGAGATTCCACAAGTCCTTACATGTTAAAAGATTTTGAGTGAGGTAAAAGCAGAAAGTTCATTAGGTTAGTACATAAAACATATCCGTAGTTTGCATCAGCAATTTACAGACACTCCTTAATATATTCATACCTAGAGAAAAAAAATCTTTAACCATAGAATCAAGTTTAAACTCTCTAGGAACTAGAATTATTTGGAACGATTTTTCTTTGATATAATTATTTTCCAGCTAGTCTCGTAAATATATTGAAGCTAAACATCTTTCCCAGCAGTGGTAAAACAAACCTTCAAGATTCCGAGACTATAAATACCCACATGCCTCCTTAGATACCTGCATAATTGGCCAGATTTTCCAAAATTACTTCTAACATAATAGGTTTCCTTGATTTTTGCTGACCATCTATAAATGTAAGCAGATTTCATTGGGAGACACAAACTGCTCAGTGTTTTTTTTCAAAAACTACATAAACAATTTAGGTACGTCCACACCTAAAGCAAAGCATTCTGGTTTGGAAATCCCATCCTCTCCTTGAGTTGAGCTCCTTACCCGAGTACTCGACTGTCAAAATGAGAAGCTATACACCTAACATAAATGAGTCTGTACCACACAGTGGGCAGGAATATCAAAGTAAAACACGTCCGCTTACCTTTGCCTTGCGAAAATGGTAGACTACCAGCATGCTTATGAAGTCCAGCAGCATACAGAGCGTTTGGAATGAGATGATAGCCAGCCGTAAATACTTGTCCTCCTGTGCATAGCAGGGAGTATCATCTGTACAGTAAGAACATCCTTCCCTGCAGGGTAGGCAGGTGTAGACTTCCTCTGACAATTCACCGCCAGAAAAGCGATTTTCTGCATCCTTTCCTGAAAGTATCAGAAGGGTAAGGGGAGACACCTTTAGTTGTATAGGGTGGGCAGTTCATCCATACAGGAGCAAAACAGTCCTCTGCTGACTCCCTTTTCCTCCCTGTTGGCCTCTCTCATAAAGTTACAAAATGTCTTGCCAGGGTTGCTTTTCTCATTTCACCTTCCTTTGTCACATTCAGAAAATGCAGACCAATTTAGATATGAGGGAAAGTGAGCTTATTAAATGCCGAATGCTTTCCCATTGTATTTAAAGTGGGCTAAATCTGCACGGTAAATTCTTTGAAGGAGAATTCTGAACGGGGAAAAAAATTACCTCAAAAATTTGGGAATAAGGAAAGGATTTTACAGACACATGAACAGACTCATTAACTACTTAATGTTCACAGTACAAGCTCTGATCCTATTTCAGATTATTCCTCAATTTCATAAAGATGCTATCTAGTGAATTAATTAGCTTCAAATTAGATAAAACCCTTCTTAATTAACATTTGTTCAGCATGCTGTTGCATGATTGCACTACTCTGTCCCCAAAGCAAAACCAGTGCACTTACACTAAGTATAATTTTCCATTGTTCATAGAAGCACACCAAGAAACCAGGAAAACCTATTGGCAAGTTAATATTTTGTCCACAAAAACCAGTGATTCTTGAGCTGACATCTCATCCATCAAAGTGAACCCACTACAGGAGGATTCCTACTTTTTCTGATCCATTAACATTTGCCCATAACGCCCTGTAACATTGCTTACCCTACAGGCAATTAATGGAATAAAAAGGTGAAAGAAAAAGGGGGCAAAAAAGAATATTGTTAAATAAGAAGGAAAATTGAATTTGCTGAAATGTTTAATAAACATATATAAGATGTTTATTAAATGTTAATATATATGTTGTATATACTAATACAACAAGAAAATGTGGCTGAAGCCAAATCAATGGTGTACCATGTGCGATAACTTCTCTCACTTTTTACAAGACTAGAGAATTGCTCTAATATCTTTGATCAAAATACTCCTCTGTCAGTGAAAGTAGTAAATCATGCACTGTTTAGTCTTAACTCAAGAGACAGCCGATTCCACTGATGTTGCACATGCATATTGGCTTATGAAACTGTCTTCAGACTTTTAGCTTGAAACATTTGAAGCAGAAGGTTATTTACAAGGGTAATTATTTCTTGCTTTCTCAAACCTATGTACAAATGCGCATGAGCACACATCTGCTGAGAGGCAAAGCCTGGAAAGGGACAAAGCAGCTGTATATCCAAGTCTGTTTACTTGGCAAGCAGTTCCAGCAATGCTGTGCTCCTCATCCTTAGTGTAGGATGCTTCACTCCCGCATCCCGCAGTGAGCAATGGACCCACACTGTCCTGTCAGAGAAAGAAGTCACAGTCTCCCACCTCCCATCTCCATACCCAAATCAAGAGTCAAGAGACTCCATACCCTACTGTTCGAGTCTTCCACTTTGTTTCCTCAACACGTGCACTCATGTCAACCTGCTTTTCCACCACACACCTGTTCCTTTATCATTTCTGTAAAGAGTCATCCTTCAACTAGCCCATCTCCAAAAAGATTATTTAATCTCTTTAAAACCTCACATTTCTGAGCCACACATGAGCCACTTGTTAATATGTTTTTATTGTGGTAACTAAATAAATTATTTTCAGTGTAAAAACTTAACCACTGAAAAAATATCATTTAAAACCTAAAGTTATGAGATTACTTAAGTCACAAATATTATGTGAATATGCCTTGATAATTTTGCATGGTCCTAAACTTGATATTCTTACTTTATTTCTGAAATATTCAACCTTGCAAGTTGTTGCAAGTACATTATAATCCATTTTATCAAGCATTTTCTTATCTGAGTCATACACGGAAGTTTCTTCATGTGTATGCTCATCACATACTACAGGGATAACAGCCAATAAACAGTTGCATGTTGGAGTAAATATCCCAAGGATATGAATTCAGAACACAACAGCAAGCCTTTGCTTAGATGTGTCTGGTGTCATGCTGTCTGCTGTATACAAAGGAAGATCATCGATATGCATCTCCTGCACTGCCAGCTATGACTGATTATCTGCTGAATACCTTTTGACTTTGAGATGATTCTTCATTATAGCTAATATAAAAAAGATCTAAAAAATTGGATCTACTTGAGATTTTACACAATATGATAAAGAGTTATTAGTAATCCCCATTTTTTTTCCCTCCTTGCCAAAAAGAAAGAACATTTTTCAGACCCTCTAAAAGAAGTTCTTGGGAAAGAACTGATCATTGTACTTACCACTGACTAGGAGCTTGTTTGTCCACCCACACCCTTGCCCTGACTATGCCCTGACTATATGTCTCAGGGCACTGCTGCCCACTGCATAGTTGAACATTTCTGCCCTTTACGTCTGGCTCTGTCCCCTCACCAAAGTCAATGTAACATCAATTCAAACCATAGACAGTCCAAGCCAAGCATGAAGTTACTGCCTCTTACAGACCACTAGACATTTCACTGTGCCATGCCTTCTCCTATCTCAGCAGCTCATTTGGATTACATATGCCTCCTCCAGCGAAGAAAATCAGATTTTCCTCCCCAAAAGATGGCAATAAATTTTAGACACTGGTAAAGTAGATGGACAAGAAGCCAATTCTGCTCCATGTAAGGCAGCCACGGTTTTAGCACTGACACAAATGAGATGGAAGCAAACACTGAAAGACTGTGCTCCAGGAGTTCAAACTGAGGATGAGGAAGGTGTAAAAAAGTACCATCCTCAAGGAAAAAAGAAAAGAAAAAATAAATAAAATGCAGTAACAAAAAGAAGGATAAAATGGAAGGAGAAAAGAACAAAGAATTGGAGGAAAGCAGGAACAGGGACACAAACTAATATGAAGTATAATAAGGAAAATGCTTGAGTACTGGAAAAATAAACCAAAAAGCTTAAATGCTTCAGCTGTGTCCCCTCTACTATATTCTTTTCTTAGTTCTTCTCTCTTCTATCCTAGTCTTATTTTTCCGTCTGATCAGCCCATCTGTTTTTGAAATGGTCTCCTGAGGGTAACTCTTCATCAGCTTTGGTTCTCCTAAGCAGACTTTGCTATGCAAGGGGTGCCTCAGCAGCTGTGACATTGCTTTCTGCAAAGTAAGAATGGCACCACAGACTGCTAAGTGCCAGGGCAGGGATTGCTACCACCCCAAACAAAATCATCCCAGACCCCAGTCAAAACTCAGCAGATAAACACAGAAAGCACAGTGCATGCTGAGCGCTGAGCAGAACAAATGACTGATTCTGCTCCTGTTCTATAATAGAGTAAATTAGAAACAACACCAGTAGTATCAGCGATCCTGCAGTAACTCAGTGTGTGTGAATGTAACTGGCCCTGCCAGCATCAAAACCTGGTAATCAGCCACGGTCATAATCCTCACCCCAGAAAGGGATCACTGAAGTCAGTGACAGCCTTCATACATGCAAAGATCTGCACATGCGAGTTCTGTTGAAGAACCAAAGGCAAGGGCAGGTGTAAAAAATGGGAATTCTTGTTGAAGTGGAAACCCTTCCTGGGACTTTTTATGTGATCATAGCACCGTTAGAGACAGTAAGTCCCATATCCAGACAGAAGAGCCACTTCTGGTGCAAGCACCTTTTTGCACAGGGCAGGTTCCACATCTGAACAGCAAGAGCTGAGCAGAATCTCTGCAATATATGGATGATGCATTGCTAAAGAATGAACTTGCAGGTTGAACAAAGCACTGCTGTTCTACTAAGGACCTTCCAATGCAAACCTGATTACCCGGTGAGGCAGAGAACGCAAGTGCTTTGGAGAAGGGTGTTACAAAAATGTTAAAATGTATGTAGTCAGCAGTTAGTCTATTCTACCTACACTAATAGTGCTACCTAAAAATGAGCCATTAGGAGAAAGTGCATAATCATGTACTCAAGCACTTACAGGTTAATGCAACTTGCATACATGAAATACATTTTCTTCTAAAATCAATTTCCATCCTCAAAAGAGACCCCGGAAATATGGCAATAACTGTGCCCCACTAGTACCCAGGGTCCTCATTAACTAATGCAGAAAAAAGAGAAAGGTTTTACATATTTTGGTACTGTCAGTTCTGAAGAACAAACTCACCCTTGGGAGGAAAATGCTCTTCTACCTGGCTTCCTATGCAGTAAGAGAACAGCCTAAATTTCAGCTGTGCTCCTGACCCCCACACATTTTGGTAACTTGCAACATGTGCAACCCCCCTGGGAGCACCAACATCACGCTGCTTTCAGTCAGAAATGCAACCAATTTGCAGAATCTTTCCTACAGAGGACACTGTTTATGCAAAATTCCATTTTGGCATTCAGAGCCCCAGCTGAGTTTGCAGAGGAGGCAGATAAGCAATCTTTTAAGCCTTCCCACCAGCAAACCATGTAGAGTGTCCAACATCCATGCAAAGCCATTTTATACAGCTATCTTTCAGACTCCAACCAAAACTTTCATCTGGACCTAAAGCAGAACCTTGCCCCTGCTTAAAACTCTGACACTTGAGGCACAATCTGCAACTGTAGTTAACCATATTTTGCTGTGGTGCAGAATCCCAGTATCACTGAGAAATGCTCCCATTTCAAGACACAACACACTTGATCCAATTTTTCAATCCACACAAATACAAAACTGGTCATTTTTTCTATCTATCTATCTGCTTACTTACATCTCATCTTGAGACCTGCAAATCTTTCCTGCCTCTTTATTTTCTTCCACTAGGAATACTTTCTAAACGAGTACCATTTTACTTGGTTTCATCTCTATCACCAGACTTCAACTTATTTCCACAAAGAGATCTTCAGGTCAGACAGTTTCTGTTAAAACTGCTTGCAGGATTCATGTCTAGAATTCCTGTATTAGCATCATTTTGAACCTCCAAATGCATATTACAGCCGTTTTAACCATGTCATCTTTTCCTTTTTGATTTTTACAGAATGCAGCTGGGTGACTGGGCTAAGTTTCCTTGAACCACTGGTTTTTCTCCCATTACTTCACAGTCATTTCCAGTCTCAGACTAGCTGTCTCACTGTTTACTTTTTGAAATCACCTACAGAGCTTGGCAGATTGAGCTGCATCTGGATAAATTAAAGCAGTTCTTTATTACTGACTGTTTCAAAAGTCATGTTTATGTTAGCTCACAGTAACACGCGCTCAAATCAAAGTGGCCCCAGATCATTTAATTACACACCCTAAAATACCAGCATATGCAAACACTTTCATGAGACAGATTTCACTCTATGTTAGCAATTCAGAATCTAAATATCCAGCCTAAGGTAGATATATAGTTAGCTATAGCTTCTATAGTAAATGGAGAAAAAAGGTTATTTGCCTGAAGAGTTACTTTTCCCATCTAAAGACAAATTCGGCCTTTCTAAAGCAGCAGAATTACCCTCCAGGGGAGCCGCGCTGCTGATGCTGAATGCAGTTGAAACCTAGGTGACTAATACATACCAAGCATATAGATTTTAGACAGCTGATATGAGATATATGAATCTCATCCTTAATGATCAATGCTGTTATGATCTCTAGCCACATTATTTTTGTGTGTTCTGTGGCATTTGGTATGACAAAAATCTAAGAATGCTTATTCCTATATGCTCATTCAAGGAGTTAAATACCAACTCCACTGTAACTCACTGCACTGCAGGAGCAACTAAACATCATCCTTACTCTATCAAAAGATTCACACAGCCCAGAGAAAAAGCACTATCACAAGGCTGCCTTCTGTGACACTCCGCAATATGAAAAGAGAAGGGAAACAAACACTCACCAGGTAAACTGTTGAACAAACACACTATGCTATTTATGCTACATATATATACTGGAGACAAAATCTCTCTCTCTCTTTTTTTTATATATATATATATATATATATGAGATATACTGAGTTAGGGGTAAGATATCTTGGCCAATCTATATGCAAACCAGATTGAAATAAAAAACAGGTCAACCCATGACACAGGTCAAAGGATTTAATATCTGGAACTCAGGGCTGTGAACAAATAGGGAATTCTAAAGCTTTCCTAGTACTAAAAGTTACTTGCCTTTCATCTATAATCCCCATCACTTTTTATGTAAGAAAGCAGAGCTCAAGAGTAACTATTATAGGAAGGAACTTGGAAGCTTTATTTGCAGCTCTGTAGCATGGGGGCATGCTTTTACAAGTACCACGTCATGTAATCCTGCACATGCTTTATCAGTACAAAACACCTGAATCTGTATCTGTGAGTATCACAGAGGTGCACGTGAAGTGTTGAACACTACTAGAAGTATTTTTATAGTGAAACAGGAACAGCTATGTTCACACAAGGCAAGAGATAATACACTCAGTCCTGGACCAAGCTTGGTGAAAGCTACTCATTGTCATTCCCATCTCATACAAACTGCTCCCGCAGCAGGGAGCTGACAACATGAACCTTTGGCTAAAGGATGGTGCAAAAAAGCTGGGGATGGTGTTTACTCAAAAGTAGGAGGCAGAGAAGGATGCCCTGTTACACCTTCAAGCAACAGCTTTACACCTGTGACTGCAGTATGAGCTCTACTAGTATAACTGCAACAATTTTGGCACAAGATCTGTGCAGAGATTACGCTTTGGTCATATGATGAAAGTAATAGACATCAACTTTGGGCATGCAGTTTATATATTTTCCCTGCTGAGTATAAACAGAGTTCTGTTTCCCTTACTGTGAGCATCACAGTCTGAGTACCATACATTGTGTGTTCTGGGCAAGTGTAGGCTATATGTCATCCATATCATACAGCCAACGAGACTCAGCAGCCCGACCGAACTCTAATTCCTCATCAGCAAGTATTAAGAGTTTGGATGCTCCTTTGGATTATCCTTTGCAAATGAAGTAAAATGAAAACAATTAAAGCCTGCACAAAGCCAGAGGCTAGGGCATTCTAGTTTGCCCTGACCAAAGAGAAAATTACTAGATTAATTCCCTCAATGCTTATGCTTGAGCACAGATGCCAGAAATCTCTAATTCTCCATAGCAAGACTTCTTTTCATGTTTTTAAATTTATTTACAAATCAAATATTCTTCAAGCGGCTATGTTTTACAGGATCCTTATGAGTATCGTGAATGACAAACCAAAGGGCTAGAACTCCTTAAGTAATTATATAATCCGAGAGTTGCAGACCACTGGGATTTTACTGTATAACCCTGATGAGGATAAAAAGGAGCCCTGCATTATTAATTCTAGTTCTGTTTTCTTTTTTCTTTTTTTTTTAAACTCAAGCAAAGGCACTTACTCTGAAAGCTGTCCACTGAGAAGATGTTGGGATGATAGAATCCAGCCTTGCAAATACATTTGTAGGCTCCGAGCACAAATCCAAGGCCTTTAATTGGCATGCACTGTAAGAAAGGAAAAAAGAAAAGTCATGCAGATGATCATACAACTGCACACTCAGATGTACATTCAAGCATAAAAACATTACAAGATACTGGCAGCAGACTTCTAAGAATAAATAGGCACCCCTTCCAGTCTGACAGTATTTTCTCAGTAACTTTTCCCATAATCATATACCACTCCAATGTTTTTTCTTGTTGTTCATCACCAACAAACAGCAAAGACAGCTATAATCAAGCCTGTCACACTGACAAACCAACCAAGTGCCAAATTTGACTCCTGTACTTTGGCTATAGGTGGGACATCAGACAGCTGTGTTTTTTTCCTGCAGTTTCTAGCACTTTTTCCCAGCATAGCAGGTGGGTTTCAGATGGCTGGAGCTCACGCCATGTGAGGAAGAACGTGGACACCTGCAGCCAAGCCACCAACCTTCTGCAGGCAGCACGTGCTGGTGCTGGTGCCCCCGCCACAATGGCAACCACAGCGGTGTGGAGACTGACCCAGTCAAAACAAAGCCAATAACTGGTTAAAGAAAATGGCTGCAGACCTAAATCTGACCCAGGTGGAAGAGAGCAAACCAACACCACAGGAGCCCCACACATCTAAGCTCTCTTTTCGAGGAAGTAATATGTGAAACAAGTTTTTTTTAACTCAACTTCACTTTTGCTTTATTTTGACACTGGGACAACCACAGCAAGTTTATTACGGTGACAGAACATCTACTGTCAGACCATTTCCGTACAACAAACAGACTCTGCCTAGTACAGAAGGGAGAAACAGTTCAGCAACATAAAGGTAGAAACACTGGTAAAATTATTTTCCTTCAGTATAGCTTACTTTATCAGATCAAAGTAGGCTACTGTACTAGATGCTCTTCCCATCAGTATAGGTGTACGTATAGCATAGGTGCACCTATACCAACATGCCCCCACAAATAGGAACTAGACACTAGCACTTCCTCAGTGAGCAATTGAATGATTTAACTAAAACACCCTCTGTTCTCTCACTTCCTTACATTTCACTTCTTTGTGACTGTCTGTGACTTCAGAATATACTTCAATCTCTAACTGCCTGTGACTGGGAGGAAGATACAGAGGACAAGGTTTAGTAAAAAAGATCTGAGTTTCAAAAATCAAATGCACACCAAGAGAGGACAGTCTGCACTGGCACTTAAGAAAAACTCAATTTTTTTACCTCAAATTTCAGCTTTGGGACATAATTCTGCCTGATGTTGGGAAAGCCACTTTGCTTTTCTTTGCCTCAGTTCCCTAGAGGGCATTGTCTTTTCTTGCACCCTTTGCCAATCTGATGTCTGTGCACGCAGTGCGGGCCTGTGGCTGCCACTGGAAAACAACTAATAAGCAAGAAACTGGCATGCAAAAACACTGAAAATTCATTCAGCCTTTGTATAAACATGAAAGGAAGAAAAAATGGAAAAATGGGAAGAGAAGACACAAATCATTTTTCTCCACACTTCATCTTCACCCTACAGAAATGTGACTGTTGACAGGGTGGAGGACAGGAGAAATCCAAGTGGGATGAGTGTGTGTGCAAGTCCAATGACAGCAAAACCTCTTTAACCAAGCGCAAAAAAGTAGTTAAAAGTAGTAAAAAGAATTTTTCAGAGGAAAATTCTGTTCTGCCTTTCTGGCTTCTTGCTTTGTAACAGGAAGGTACACGCTGCTATAGAGACTGCATTTTCTTTTTGAAGGCAAGGAAGAAAAGAAGTAGCTTCTACTGTATTCTGCTAACACTGCAGCACCCCTAGTACCATATCCATAATCCATGCCCACTGAACAAATTCTTCACATAAAATGTGTCACAGGCTTATGAATCTGTTATGCATTAAAATAATGCCTTACTGGTGATCCTTTCACACACATCCAATACTCATTCACACCAAATAAAAGTCTGTAACTTTTATTTTATTGTCGCTGACCAGTCTAGAAGTTGAAAATGAACAAAATATTTCAAATACTGTTATCTTTCCTTGGTCTAGGATATTATCCTTGTTTCCAGCCTTTGGCAGATGTAATGCCCACCTTAAAAACCACTGGTCAAATTCTGTTTCTTGCAGTCCACATAATCCCATGCAAAGGTGTCATAGGGATCAGAGTATCAGTCTGTTGAAAGAAGGGATGAAGAGAAGGAGAGAAAGCAGCCTAGATCCCTCTAGATGCAGTCTCAAACTCTGAAATTCCACTGTGCTCAACATTGCATGGAAACGGAACTATTTACAGCCTGACTTTTTTAAAGAAATCGCAGCAGCTAGGCAGGGAAGAACACTAAATATCATGTGGCCAAAAATGGGGAAAATACTTTTCCTGGAAAGCAAAAATTGCCCTCTTTCTACAAATGATTTAACAGTTAATATTCTATTAACTGATAGTGGTAAATATTACGGTGAAAAGGGTAATAAATAAACTAAGAGTTTGCTGGTGTACAGAAGGAGTTTAGCAAACAAAGTCCAGATTTGTTTAATCAGGGTTCTTTTGTCAGATAGAGAGGCTTTTCCTGGCTGGCTGTGGGTGAATCCACACAATACACAGCACGCACATGCAAGCAACTTCTGTCCTTGCCCTGGCAAGTGGCACCCTGGTTCCAGCGACCCCCGTGGCAGACCCAGAGCCCGAGCCCTGCAAAGCTGTACTAGCTCAGCCAGGGCAGCCCACCCTTACTGGTTGTGGGCTTCAGGCCACCAGGAGCTCAGAGACTGAGCAACCCACAACAGACTGGGTAGACACAGTCAGTAAAATATTAATCTGTTGCTAAGTTACTTAAGATTTGATCCATATAGAACTCAGCACCAAAAAAAGCAGATGTGTGAAAAATATCCGCCTCCACATAAGCAAAAAAAGGAAGCATAAAACTGACCTGGTTTCAGATTTCATTATAAATGTGAAAGCAAAGCTCTGGGAATAAAAACACCGCATTTTGTCTTCATCAGTGGCCATCAGCTTTTCAAAAATCATGCTTTATTTAATTCATAAGAGCAGCTACATTAGGTTAGACCAGAAGCTCCATTGAGGCTTGTATCACATCTCTTATGAGCCCAGCAGCCAGTGCTGAGGCAAACAGTGAAAGATGCAGGGTGGCTATGGAGTGAACCTTCCTCCGATATGCCCTTCAGGACATCACACTCCTAAATGGAATTTGCATTGCTTTAACCTCCAGCCATTAGTTCTTATAGATGGCTTGGTTACAATTCAGATCAGCTTCATCATAATACTTGCTACAAGGAGAATAATAGGCATCTGTACAATTCACACAGCACATTTATTCCTGCTGTCTGTTCCCTGGTTTGCAAGTTTATATTTTAAGCTTTCAGTATTTGTATAATGTAACAACGCCCAAATTTAACATAGTAGCTTTAAATTACACAGTCATCAAGGGGAAAAAAAAAGATAATCAGTGAATATTTATCTTGAAATGATTTATAAATAAATAGCTCCTGAATCAACACAGACATAACAGCTAAACCAGTTTTAAAAAGGTTGTATTGGTTTAATTTTATGCTGCTTGCTGTAAAGGACAAAGCCGGAAAAATCTAATGTGATAAAGAATATATCTGTTGGAAAGAAAATAAATCCTTCAAATAATCTGTGCTTTGGAAGCCTGAGCCAAATCTTCTGGCATAAGAGAGGGAAAGCCCTTCATCAGATCTAATTAGGAAGAAACAAAGCGACAAAGTATTCAGCAGATACACAAAGCAGGTGTTACAGCCACAGCAGAAAATAGAAGGGGAGAACAGGGGGAAAAGAAACTAGTAGTTTAAGAGAAAGCATGTGGCATCGTGTCCTACATGTAATTTAGAAACTTAGATAAACCACCAAATAAATCTGTCCTGTGGCATTCCAGAGCAGAGGGGTTAAAACAGTAATTTTAGAATTAAAAAAAAAAAGACTGAAAATGCAGCTAGCCTTGACTTGGATATTTCAAGTTTTTCAAAGATCAGCTTTCAAAATCTGTATTTCCACACATGCATACAGCAATGAGGATGTCTCCCTTTTCTAATGTCAACTCCTTGTTCAGAGGACGGAATGAGAGCAAAGTCATGATAGAAAAAGCTTAACAGAAATAATACAAATAAGCCCACATTTCTTCACCCTGGTTAGCGGCAGCACATACGGAATTTCTAGAAAATGCTACGTATGTAAAAGTCATTTTGTGCCTGGCACGTGATGGCAGCTGGAGCAGGCTGGTGTCCTGCGAGACCCCGTGAGCTCCTTTCCGATCCTGTTTATCATGTTATCAAGCAGGCTCACTCATAAAAATAAATGAAAGAAGATAAAAATCAAGAGTAAAATTCTGCCTGCCAAAGTCAGTGACAGCTCTGCCATTGGACAGGCTTTGCCCATTATATTTTCTCACTTCATTTACCCTTCAGTAGCAGAGTTTTGCGTTAAAATGTGCTTGCAGCCTGCTCAGAAGTGAAGAGTGAGCACGTTCACGCATCCAAGGGCCTGGTGCATCACCCGGGAGCGCCCTGCTTGCCTCCGGACAGCTCGGGAGGCAGCCAGCCTGCCAAAAGGACATGACAGGGCTGGCCACTCCATAATTTACACCACAGGGTTACCTGGTAGGCCCCCGTAGCTTTTCTCCCCCTTCTGAGTGCATCAGTGGAGTTTATTTTTTAAATTCAAGTCTAAAAATGTATTTTCCAACAACAAAGTACTTAAAATGACACTGAATTGTTTAAATTCTGATTCAGACAAAGCACAACAACAGCTGATCTGATTCAGCTTAGAGCAAAGGTAGCTGTCAGGACAATATTTGTCTCAATAGCTTGAAGCTTTGCTAAAAACTCCCCACTGCTTTTTCATTATTCTTGTCTTGTTAAGCCACGGGACCAGAGTAAATACTGATGGTAAGAAGCCTCAGCTCATTCACACAGATAATTATAAACACCATGTGATTGTTAAAGTTAAAATGTCTGATTTTTTATTAATCTTTTTATTAATTTCTGTCAAAATAGTCAGAAAATGAAACAAGTTATTCAAGTTATGGTTTTATGTTAGGATACTTTTGTTACTACTGTCAAACCACAAACAGAAAAGTTCATCTCAAATCATCCCCAGTTCAAGCAGGAAGGCATTCACTAAATGTAAGAGACTGAAGAGTCTTTAACTTCTAATTAACCCCTTTTGCAATGTGAATCAGTTCAGTCACCCAGCTGTATGTCTGAGGAACCCTGTTCTGTTTTGATTCTCCATCACTCCCAAGATGCCAATGTTATCAGCCCATTACTGGACAAACGTGACAAAAATTCAAGTGCTAGTGGGGGAAAAAAAATAGTGGAAATGGAGTATTTTGCAAAGAAATGGAAGAGAGGAGATCAGAAATATATACAGATCACGGTACTTGCTTAGAAGACAGTGAGAGGGAAAAAAAGGTGAATTTAGCAGTGTGTGAAAGCGAGTTACTTGGCAGGGGGATGAGCAGCAGAAAACTCATCATCAGCTGTAGTCATGCATATGGAGAACCCAAGGTCAGCTTACAAACTATGCTTCACACAGTCAAGATCCTTTACAGAAGGATGAAAGCACAACAATTATAGCAATTTTCAGAGGCTGGGTAGCTTGGACACTTAAAGGTTCTCAGCAATGACAGTGTTTAAGACTTTTTTTCTTTACTGCTGAAAATACCTGTGCAGGCTACAATCAGGCTACTTAAAAAAAAAAAAAAAAAAGAAAAAGAAAAACATCTCTTTATATGACAGATTGGAATTGTTATTGGTAACCTGAATATCATTTTAGAACACATCAAACTCCACTTCTGATTAATGTGCTAAACAACAATATTACAATTTCTCCTCTCTTAGAAAACCGTGCAGCAATTACAGGGAACCTGTTAACACACACCAAAGGGACTGATAATTTTATAGCCATTAAATAATGCAGTGTGATTAATTTGAAGGCACTTTCTCAGGGCCAGATTTCCTTGGCTTTGAGGATGAATTAAGACTTTTTTTACTATTAGCACAGGTTAAACTGTATTAAGAGCAAAGTCTAATTCACTTTCTTAGTGTCTTACGTACATTAGAGAGAATTCTCTTCATACTTAATCTCTACGCCTTTTTTCCTATCACTGGGATAATTTTGTGCTTTACTCATGGGCAATACTGGAAATACCAAACATTACCTGCAGAAGACCTTCCAGAAGCTGTCAAGGAATATGCCAAAATACACAGAGGTCCTTTACCTCCGGATGTCTGGTTCTGCCAACTACTTCTGCATTCATCTGTGACTTGGTAGCAAGTGTTGCAAAAGTTTGCCTGGAAGATGGGCCACACAGTAAGACAGGGGATTAAGAAAGCTTGCCAAACACTGCAAGAATGTGAGGCATTGCCAAAAACATTCGATGGGGGAAAAGCTGGATCTATTCCTGATCGCCAGGAAAAGTGCAGTTCTGAGTAGTGGAGTACTTGTTCTCACCTGTTCATGTTTCCCTGAATTATTAACAAACTAGCAGAATTTTACAATGTTTTAAAAAAATTAAAAAACCTCAGTTTTGTATTACTTATTGAAGTTAATTTTTTTCTACCAGATTTTCACAGTTGGCCTACCTCTGCCAATAAATGCAATTATCTGCACTGTGACAATACAAATGACTTTCATTCTGAAATCCATTTTTCACTTTTATAAACTTTATTAAAAATATTTATTTACAATACTAAGAACACTATTCACATTTTCTTCTAAAGGCCAATAGGAAACACCAGAATAGCCAGTCCAATCCAGTAACTCATCAAGAGAATTGTGGAGTTTAAGCAAAGAAAACTCATTCAGAATAGGAAAGAGTAACAGAAGGTGCACAGGAATTTCACAGCTCATCTCACAGAAGGGCGTGGCCGAACATCTGGTAGACTGCTCCCTTCTTTAGAAAGAGCCTGACTGCTAAAGCACCACCAGCATGGATAGCCTGCTGGCCCTGCTATTTGGAAAGGGAGAAAATTTCCTACAGTTCACCCAAAAGCTAACAAATAGCCACTATAATCAATGGGTAACTTAGATGCATGATGCAAAGATGGGAATAAAATGGTGGAAAAGAGTGCACAACATTTTAATAAGCTAACATGGACAACATTGCTAAACCAATATTTTCTAGTCAGCTGCTCTACTTGTCATTTCTATTGCATTTCCCAGCAACCATTAATGTAAGGACTTCTTGACTCTTAAACACTATTTTTAGGCTGATTCCACACACCAACTAGACATAGGTGATCACACAGGAAAAGGTGTGTAACAGTTTGTGTCTGTTTTCCCAGCCCACAGTAACTCTTTGGACCTACTGTCTGGTTCCAGACAGTGCAGTAGGGGTGAGAAACTTGGTAAGTTTCCACAAGCTTCATGAAAATAATAGAGAAGAGATACCTTAGCAGTGTCCCTGCTGAGGGAGAGACTACATCATGAGGACATACCTTTTATTAGACATTAGAGAATGCTCTTTGCAATGCCACAGTCACAAGAAAAGCTTTAGCTGGCACTGGTGCTTTCTTAGACGTCAGCTAACAGCATAAGAAAATGCATTAGGAAACCAGGCTACAATAATCTGATGTTCCTGTTCCTTGGCATTCAGTCCATCTTTAGGACAAGTTGGCCCATTTTTCCAGAGGTTTTTAGTACTCAGGACTGCCAGGAATCTTGAGTTGAGTCCAACTATGCGAAGTTGGATAGATGATGCTCCTAGTCACAAAATCATTTCTTACTGAAATTCTACTCGAGTATTTTGTGTGAGACAAGATTGAGAAGATGGCTGCATAAAGGATCCAAATTTTAATATCTTTGCTCAATTTTGCAGTATCCTTTCATTTTATATTAGTGCAAAATTAGACTGCAACTGAAGGAAAACACCCACCTCACTGGTACTTGAATGAAGACACAGCATCTTTTATCACAAAACAGAGTCTGACATGGTCAATTAAATGAGTCTTTCTGTTAACTTGGCGGTTGTTAGCAAAACAAAACTCCCAGCTAGGTTCTGTCCATCAGCAGCATGCATTTTAAAAGCGTATTTCTTTCTTTCTTTCATTCAAGAAGAGAGTCAAGTCCTGCAGCAGAGTGACTGCTCTGTCCACAGCTTGATCAATATCCTTATATTAATTTTGCTTTATTCTGGATTGTAGCCTCTACAGTTTGACAATGTGTCAACTCATCAAGAAAGTTAATCTTGCTTACAAGATAGTATCAGAACTAGAGTTTTTCTACTTGTCAAACATATCTCCATCTTCCAGCCCCAAGCCTCCCATCCTCAAGGTTGGGATGTCCCTCAGAACACACAAGTTCGGAGCACAGTTTGTAGGTTTAACCTATGAACTGAGCTCTGTTAAACTACAGATTCTTCTTGATTACTTTCAGTCTCATCACCCAGCTTCTTTCACAATTTCATCTATCAAAGAAAACAATGATTTTGTGACAAAATTCCTCCTCTTGCCCAAGAACACTGCAGACCATGGTCTGTCACACTGCCGTCAAGCAGCATCATAAGGGTCATATCACAGTCAGAAGAAGCACCATATTATTGCTGTCAAAAAAAATTCCTCCCAAACTCTCATTAGTTGACAGTACCAGCTTCACACTGATCTTCACAGCCTGGAGCTGTATACTTACTCGTTATAAGGCACAAGTCCCACAGAGGTGCTGCACGTCCCGCTAGCACCATGAATATACAGGACCCACTATTTGCCAGCTATTTGCTAGCTCGTTCAGCCTCTTCTTTACACTGGGCAAGCACAACGGTTTTAAAAAATGCCTTTGGGCAAGACATACGGTTATACTTTTGGGTAACAAATCAGAAACAAAAGGTTATAACTAAAACTAATATGAAACAGCAATATACTTATTAAATTAATACCTGTCTAGTTGCCTACTGCTTCTCATCCAGGATACCAAGGAGAGATCAGCCATGAGAGTACACCATGAAATCCTGGTTTTTTGCTCTGAATGCTTGCTTTCTTCTTGCAACCTTTATCAGCTTTGAGGAAAAATGCCCTAATTTTCAGTAGTAACTGTCCTATAGGTAAGCCCTCACTTCTAGGTCTAAGGCTAGCCAGAGGGCTGGCAATCCAGCTCCCTATATGGAGCCACCATATTCTAGACAGACACCTTGAAAATCTTTCCTCTGTTCTTCTGCTTCCCTTATCTCAAATCTAGATTCTTACCTTTTATCCAAAGCCAGTGTAGCCTTGATGACTCATATGTCACTCCTCCGTTGCCTTCTGGAGCTGGAGGGTTTGACCATTAATTTAAATTCCTTGGAAGGCTCGCTCTCTAAATGACTGCTTTTGATATTTAATGATGCTTCTCTCTGCTCTTCATTATTTTACCCTCAGGTTTGCACTTAATCCAACAAGGCTATTCCTGTGCCCCGGTGATTAAAAGCCACTTTTCCCTGTTCAGCCCGACTGCCACTTCCTGCCCAAGCTGAGCTCCTCCTTTATACAAAGCTACAGTCAGCCTCCATTTAACATTACAAAAGCCACCCATTAAAAAAATGTTCTCTGAAGCTCATGGTATAACACCAGCTTTGATACAGACCTATAAGAAGCATTCTTATTTTAAGAGAATAAACTATTTTGCCTAGACATGTATATGAAAACAAATATTCCCTTGTCCTGTCTCCAACACGGAGTCCCTCTGTTACTGAGTCCTCTTGTATCCACAGAAATTTTAGGTGGGTGTCTGCTGAAGCATATCGCCCATAGCTTAACAGGTCCCAGAGCCCTGCTGGGGCTTCAGGTCAGTGTTATGCCAGGGACCTCCAGAGAGGAGCCCAAACTCACAAGTGTGTCAAGGTGGCTTAAAGTCTTGGTAGTAGCCCTCCTCCATTGTGAGAGCTCCAAGCAGGACAGCTTTCTTCTTGTATAAATCTGAAGTATAACTCATCTTTACTACAGAAGTATAGCCACATTTAATTAATCCTCCAAGATGTATAGCAATACACACGCCAAAATTAAAGTTAAGTTCAAATCTAAGCTGGAAGAAGGAAATACACTTCTAGGTTTAATTTGTTCAGTGCTCTGCTTGCCCTCAGTTCAGCAATGCACCGTTTTTGAGCCAAGGTCCCAAACCAGCACACGGCTTGACCAATTCTAAAATGAGTTCCCTGCTAACCCCAATGGCAGATGGCAACACCAGAGAGATACAAGAAAGATGACATTGTTCCAGCTTGCAGTGGGAAGCCAAAGCAAAGCATCAAACAAATCTCTGGAACCAGAAACTCTGGAACTTGTATTCCTTCTCCTGGCAGGGTAACTACTGATAACACTATTTGAAAAGCATGCAACTGCAAATTTGGAAGCCAGTTTCCTAGGGATCATTAAGAATGTCAGAAAATTCAGCAAGTTTACTTGCACTGTAGTTATTGCTTCCTCAAGTGCTTGCGAGTATACAGTGGCAGAAGGATAACACTAAAACATGGGAATCAAAGTGGCCTTCAGGCAGTAAGGTACCTATCACTCACCAATTCTATTTAATGAACTTGCATGAAAACAGGGCCTAATGAATAACAAGGACCATGGTACCTCCAACCAGAGAGAAAGCAAGCTGGAGTTTTCTCTCTATTATTCAGCAGCTGCCAGGAGCTGGTTCACAAAGCATGATGGACTGGATCTTTTCTGACATCGTTAAAATTAAAAAGGAAATTGTTTTCTATTATTAATTATAGAAATGTACCTCTTGGTCTCAGAGCTCTCAGAAATGGTGAAACAGCATCTGGTAGCAGTACATTGTAGACAAACAAACCTCAGCAGACAATAAGATGCTTGGAAGAGTTTGCCTCAGACTCAGCAAAATGTCAATTCTACTTTCCACCTGGCAGAGCAAACCCATTTTATTGGAAGCCACTACAGAAATAGCACCAAAGACCTCCTAGCCTTAATGTGACACATGCATGTACACACAAAAGCCCACCCTCACTCCGTATCATCTCACTTTTTAACTCTCACTTTGAAATCACTTCAAGAGGTTGCAACAGTTATCACTTCTATGGAGAGGCAAAATCCTTGAGACCAGTGAAGCTAAAGCCAGGACAAATGAAAGCAGAACCAGGTCCTGTCTCACATGCATAGATTTTAGTTGGTAACACATAGATCTTATAAAGGTGACAATGGAAAAGGAAACAACTTTTAGGTTAAGAGAGAAAATGTTTGGTTAGTAACTTCATTAACGTGCAGTTAATGGCATCAGATTTTGTTTCATATTTATAAATAAATAATGCTCACCTGTCTTCCTGGGTAACAATTCCACAAGAATGACAACATTATAGCTTGTAAAATTAACTTACTCTTATGTTTTGTGTTACTGCTCTCACCTCTCTGTCCTTTCCACGCTTATTCTGCTGCAAAACGAAAGATATCACCAAGGACATGGGACTTGTGACCCACCTCCCCAGAAAGTCTCCCACCTCACCCCCAGGAATGACACAGACTCTCCATTTGCCTTACTCCATCAGACTCTTATTCCCAATGCTTATGAAGCACGAGGCAAATCCAGGCACCAGCCTATTCAGTAGTCTGAAGAGCATTCCCAGTTCAAATACATTAACCAGTACTTTTCCAAATCTTCTAACAGCACAAATGGGACATAGATCAGGTCTTCCAAATTTCTATTCTGAGACTTCTAAAATGCCATCTTGACCATTGACTTCATTAAAACAAAAAAAACCTCCTGAAGGTAAATTGTATTAACGCGTTTCTGTATGGTAAGTGGATGATAAACCAGCCAAGTCTGAAGACAAGAGTTTCTATTGAGTTTTCTTGAGTCTGAGGCAAACTCTCCCAAGGCCTGTCATTGCTTCATAGATTCCAGGAAGTTTCTGGATTCTATATACAAAAGTTATAATTCTATAATACAGTGAATACAATCCTCTAATATGATAACTATATCCAAAAGTTAAAAACTTAGTTATATTAGAGGACTGTATTCACTATATTATAGAATTATAAAGCTGCATGAATGGACCATGGCAGAAGCTTATGGTGAAATCCTACTCTCACTCACATCAACCTTCCAGAGAGTCAGCTGCAGAAAATGTAATGAAAACCCTAAAACCCAGAAGCAATATTTTGAAAGCTCAAGAAAGTCAGAAACATCAGGTGAAAAAGCAGAGCACTCTCTACAAGCAGCACGAGAGCCCTGCCGACCCACAGAGCCTGCACGCTTCCCGGTCAAGTTTGGAGGTTCTTGATAAGGTTCGAAATGCTCAGAAGTTCATAGGCATCTGCATGGTCACTCCAGAACAAATATGTCAGGAGACTGGCAATGTGACTTACCTACTAACAATCCTTACCTATCTCTCACTAGGAAAATGTTTCCTTTGCTTATTTACAGTCTTCTTTTTTGCTTGTCTTGCAAATGATACATCTTTTCCTTATCTATGGACTTCTCAGGGTGGGGCACTTTCTTTTTTGATCCCACTTCCAAATCCTCAAGGCATGTCAAGATTAGGCATTTCATACAGCTTTGTACCATGAGAAGTGTTTTTGTGAATTAATACCAGGATATTTAGTCAGTATTGTACCCATAAGGAAATTCCGAGAAAAAAGAAGAAAAGAGAGGATCCTTGGTCTAAAAAGTAGTAACTTGCTCACTGTAATGTGAATATTATTAAAGTATTCCCGTGACATCGAGAAGGTTACCTGACAAGCTAAATTGTACTTGGATTTTGCCATAACTCTTTGCTATCTTTATTAGCTCATTTGAGACTGGTATGCCGCCTATAATTACCCTGACCTGTGAAAACACCCTGTTAATATAGGCAGCGATGCCAGTACTGGCAGAGCAAGTTATAGACACTGAAGTTAATTATATTCAAGCTAAAGTAAATTTGGGAAATGTATTGGGATGCACTCAGCATTTGGCTACTTTTCAAATTACAATCTACTGTAAATGCACAATTTCACCTCCCCAATGAATGTTTATAGACTTGTGTTAGAACAATTAGCAGTTTTGTGAAGGAAAAGTTCCCCGGTTAAGGACCAAATGTAAAGAAGTGAGCGGGCAATTAAACACCTCCACCTACAAAATGCATCCTTCCACCAGCAGCCAGGTGAGTGTCAGTGCCCCTTCATCTGCCTCCGGCTGTCACATGTGAGAGGGGGGGAAGGATGGGCATTTATATACTGCACCCATCATGCTTTTTCTCATTATAGTTTCCACAGCTTCAAGACAGATGATTTAACACAGAAATACTACTTTGCAACATATGTCCTCACTGAATCACATCTTAGTGCATATAGTCTATATATTTTTCATTTAATATCTCTAGGTTACAAATCAGCAAATTTCAGAATTGTTGTTCTAATTGGTAACTGCTGACTTGCTCAGTCAATACCCTCATGGATTACTTCTTATACTCAAGTCAGAATTTGGATTAAAGGATGGCTTGGCAATGAGAAATTTCTAACTGTAAGAGTGTAATATAGAACAGTATCAAGCAAAATGCCAACAAAATGTACATACAATCTAATATAAGCATGTCATCTGGGGAGGAGAAGACGGGAACAACTCTGTAGCCAGAAGGCAGCCCACTGGAGGAGCAGTCAGGGCTGCAGCCCAGCTGTGTACCAGGCTGGTCTCCTTGCCTTTCTGCACCAAGTTAAACAGAGCTGATATGAGCCCTCCAAAAAACCACATCAGTTGAACTAGCATTTTTATGAAAACCTCCTTCCATCAGAAAACAGTAGCTAAGCTCCTCTTATTTTAGTTTCTCTCACGTCAAAATTAACAATATAGAGGAAGGGGGGAAAATTTAGTATATCTTATTATCCCAAGGACCCCATCCAGTATCTTCCTCCCTCATACTCCTTACCCAACCTTGTAATCTCTAAATCTTCCAGACAAAGCCAATTATCCTCACAGGCAATTGTGCTGCTGAACCTCAAACTACAGATGAGGAAACACTTTTGAAAGGCAAACCAGCTTCTAGTGGCACAATGTCAAAAGCAGCTGAAAATACACAGCAGTTCATCAAAAAGGACAATTCTTCAGGAAGTGATTAGTGGTTATTTTCAGAATCGCAGTAACGTGCTCAGAGCTACACAGAACAAAAGATGTATACAATCTCGGTCACATGAAGTTTATTGTAACAGACACTTGAAAGACAGAATGAGAAGGATCCAATTCTGTTCTCATTTGCCTTTAGTTTAAATAAAACAAAATGCCAGTGACTCCAGTGCTTCCAGTCACCTCACTGAAATTACTGGCTAATGATGCTAGAACCAAATCCACTTTGCTTCATTCTGCTTTTATACTTTAATATATACTCAGTTCCTTTAATATAAATTCATTTGTTGAAACTACTAAGAAGTTATAAAACCTAAAGAACGAAGACCACCATAGCCTCAAGTGCCACCCACGACACCAGCTTCCAGCAGATTCCAGAAGGACCAGAAGGTAGGGCAGCCCTGCTGCTATTGCCAATTAGCAAATAACACTCATTAAGCCACATGATTTCCCAGGTCCTCATCAAATTCCAGCTTTATCAGTGAATACTTTCCTAAAACTGTTTAATCCTCAAATTTTCAGTCCAGTTTCAGCAAGCCCCTCTCCTTGCTGTAAAGTGTAGAGTAAACTTGCCTTGAGATGCCAACCAATTGCCAAGTTTTACCACTGAAACAGCTGGATTTCAGTGTTAGCAGGTGGAAAAAATCCCTGAGCTATTCTTGAAGTCAATAAAGTGGACTGTGAGATCTTTGAGGGAAGAAGAGAGTTATAGGATTGTATGATTGTTAACAGGACTTGAATTATTTTTGCTGAACACCCTACTCACCCTAATCAATACCAGAAAGATTTATGGACACAGCCTGAACTTCACTGGTAGGACTAACAAAGATAGGCTCTTTCCAAGACAACTGAAGATCCTTTGGAATATCTATTTGTAGCATCACTTAAGATTACAGAAAAAGCTGGCTCAGAACATAACACTGTGCCATGGCCTAACTGATTCACATCTTTATTAGACAAACAAAATAACTATTAGGTTGCAAAAAGCCCCTGTCTCAAAAAAGCAGTTCTACTGGCAGAACTTCTGACAGCCCAGAGACACCTTTTTTTTCACTTTCAGTAAATTAGCCAATTTTTATGCAGCAGTAACTCATTGCTGAGCTATGACAATGTCACTGTTTCAATAATCACCCAGATCTCTCTATAGAAAGCATCCTCTCCCTTTATCGTGTAAACCCACCATACTTACAATGTCCTAACTTATCTTTCATGCAAATTGCCTGCTGGACTGGAAAGGCCATCTGCCGCAACGCACAGGTTGGATTTGCCCTTTCCCCGCTCCTGCCTGCAGCCCGGTTTGCTTCCTTGGGAGGTTTCTCTATCTGTGCAACCTGAAATGGTGCCAGTTAAAGCTCTCTCTTCTCTGCCCTGCTTCACATATTCCTTTATTCCACTTTTCTTTTTGGTCTAAGACACTCTTCTTAATTTATAGAAAAACTGGGGGAAAGTTGCTAAATGTTTTTAGGCCGTCATCCTGGCATTCACATTCATTACACACATCTCCGTAACTGAATGTGTCAGGAGCAACTTAGAAATGCAAATCGTTAGAATATTATTCCTATTAAGATCACACTGATTTCAATCAGGATGCTTATTATGAAACTTCATCCTTTAAAATAACTTTGCAGAATTCTGTTAAACGTATTGCCCAAACAAATTACCTCTTTCACACAGGTAAGAGGCACTCCCTACTTGAAGACACTAACTTCAGATACATTTTCTCCTCATTTGCTCTCAGAGAAGTAGGTGTCATAGCCACATATGTCTTAAAGCTACAACAGAAGTTCCTTCTTTACATGGCAGATTCTGCCATCTTCTCTGTCCTGGTTTGCTTCTTACTCTGAAACAGCCCCTCGGATTTTCAGGGCTGCTTTGCTGGAGTAAGAAACTACCAAAATGAGCAAGACAATCAAAATATAGCCCTAAAACAGGGTGTGTAACAAAGCTGTTATCCTGTTATCTGTGGAGATGTCAAGCATTCCTCAGCTTTTGGAAGAATCATTTACACAAATATTTAAGCCCTCAAAGCCAACACATTTACAAATCTTTTAGACATAATCATCTTGTCACTTACATAAAGCTCAACAAACATGTCATTGGGGAAACCCTACAGTGTAATTAACATTGGGTTGAATGACAACTGAAGAAAAACATTATAAGCATTTTCATTCAAACCTGAAAGGCAATATCTAGTATGTCAACACTCGCTTCACCAGGAAGATTGATTTCCCCCATTATTATTCTTAATTGTACACATGTAGCTTTCAATTTAATTTCACTGAGTATTTTAATTGTGGCTTGGCTTTAAGGCTTTCTGTTTAGCAGTGCAGTCCAAAGTTTCATTCTCAGGAACACAAGAGATCAAGCCGTGTCACCTGATGGCACGGTTAAGAGAACTGATGATCAGAAAGGAGAGAAAAGAAAGAGAAAAACTTAGTGTCATTTTTATGAACCTTCAATTTTGTAGGTAAAATCTTAAAAAGAAACGATAAGTGCCAGTTCCACTCCAATAACCACGATATTTTCCTAAATATACTGTCCAGTCTTCCAAAGGGAAGTGTGTCCTCAAAAGGTCTTCTTTTGCTGTCAGTGCTGTAAAATTTCACAGAGCGAAACAACTTGCAGTCACGTTTACCTGTGTTAAAATATATTACATCTACACTGACTGCAGAGATGTAAGCAGAGCTATCTGTCAATGTATCATTTTAAAATACTCACACAACTGTTCTCTAAGCAGCACAACAGCCCAAAGCTCCGAGATGCAGCAAGGTCTCACCAGCGCATCTGAATTCTGCATAAAGTGCTATTAGTGTCCGATTAAATATTAATTACAAGAATGTAGTTGTACAGCATTTAACTGGGGAAAGGCCATTAGCGAATTGCAATTTTTCTGCCAAAAAATACCTAGCACAGCACAATGTTACTTTCTGCCCTATTTAATATGGAGGAAGTAAGTGGCCTGAAAGCATCAGTCCCACCCAGTGGCAAAGGCTGTGGTCCGCTGTCCTCCCCACTTTGAACCAGACAAAATCCTGGCTAAAAAGCATGCCTGGGAGACATAAGTACTATTTGTTTCAACAGGAGCAAGAGGAAATTGTACACTGTCAAAGAGAAGCCAAGCCTGTACGTGGGGAGCCAACGCCACGGCTGCTCCCGACCTCCCCTGTGCTCCCCCTTCCCTCCTGCCCTCACACCCCAGCTGCTAGCCATGCGGGGGTCCCCGCTGACCGCACATGGACCACAGCCATCCTTCTCCAAGAGGGAAGGACCATCTCCGGCTATCCACACGTAGTTTTTGCAGTCATCTTAACCAGGAGACCACGCTGAGGACCCCTCCCATGCCCCTTGCCTTGCTCGGCTGCCGCCTGCCCTGCCCTGGGGAAGCGCACCAGCTCTGCCCGCGAGCAGTGCCAGCAGCTACGCAGCTGTGACACCCCTTTTTGCCCTAGCAAAATTATGTCGTGTGATGGATATATCACAAAGAATTGAATTCTACCAACTGAGGAGAGCAGAACTAGCGCCGCTGTTGAAAAACTGGGGTTGTTGCTGTTTTGCTAACTTACAGCGATGAGATATGGGCTGAAGGAAAGCTCTAGCACTACCACGGGCAGGGCTGAGCAAATACTTTTCAACAATTATTTGCAAAATAAGAATTGTTTGGGTCATATTTAAACTATTTAACTCTCTGAATCTACTCCAGTGTAAAATACTGGTGAGGAGAAGGAGAGTTTAATTTCCGTCTGATTAAAACACGGGTTCAACAGCGGCTGCAGAAACAGTAGTCTCCCACCGGGCACTGAAAAACCAGGAGTACCTACACCTACCACGGTGCAGTAGGCATCACAGGTCCAGGTCCTTCCCCTGTGTTGAAGAAGCCAAACCTGCATCTTGCATCCCCAGAGACTGCTCTAGCACTCAGACTGTTCTGGGAGCAGTTTCTCTCAGACTCCACCAGAACAGTGCAAGATACTGATCTCTGGGCATTTTAGTTCAAGTCTCCGAATGCACCTTAGAAAAATCATCTCACCTCTCAGGTGCACCCTTTAGCTACCAGGCTATCGATTCATTCATACCTCCTTGGTGGTTCCATGCCTCATAGCAGCACTTTATTTAAGTGACACTAGTGGGGTAGAGTCAAAAGTGTAAAATTTACTTCCCATTTCCTCACACTGAAACACCCCTTTTACTTTTTTTTTCACACCTGTTCAAGGTGCCCTCTAGGTTTTCACATGTTTCACCAGGGCACTGAAATATTTTATATATTATAGCACTCATGACAGCGCCAGATGGCAGAGACACATGATCCCTGCCCAAGGAACTCACAGCCCAGAGAAGCAGGCAAGGGTGAGGCAGCAGTACAGCGGGAGCAGTTCGGTGTCACAATTTCTGAGCTCGGGGAGATGCCCTTCCCGGGCTTTCCCACTTAGTGCTGGGTCCTGTCCTGTCTGCCTTCTAGAGCCTTTGCCTTTCAGGAGGCATCTTTACAGCCCTGAGCTATGCCTACAGGAACTTCTCTGCTGATCTTTTTTTTTTTCCTTTTTTTTCTCCTTTTGATCAATGAACGAAGGACAAACCAAATCATACTATTCTTCCCTGTAACACAGGACATGTGAAATGCTTAGAAATTAAGAAGTCATCAAACAGAGGTTTATGTCAGCTAAATATTTTTTCAGAGAAACCTACACAACCAAAAAAGGACACGACCTCAGAAGCACCTTTAGGTCGGCTGGAGAAGCTGGGCATCCTCAGTCAGGATTAACCAGCTCCCTACAACCCTGTACCACTTCTGTCAGCTTCACGAGGCACTTCTCTCAAGCAATTGGTATGACCACATTTTCAGTGCTTTCTGTGTCTTCAGAGCAGTTCTTAATGGAAAGCTGGTAACCTCCAAGAGGATTAGAAACAAGGCATGCAAGCTGGTAGAGCACCATCACATTAAGAGCTCCCAAGGGCTCTGTGGGAAGTGCTTCTCCCACCTGGGGCCCATAAGAAACAGCGCTGCAAATAGCACCATGTGCAGAGGTATGAAACTACGCCTGGGGACAGGATTTGAGACCATTTTTTCACTCCTTTCATTGTTTGCCTGCAGCTGCCTTAAATACACGTGAAATTGCTCCATGTGATCCAACTTCCTCAGTTTTTACATTGGGTTTTGGAGAAACGGAACAAGCTGAGCTTGTGATGTTTTGCTTTAGTTGTTGCCTCTGCATTAAATAGGTTATGCTGAATGCTGAGGGAAAATGAAGAAAAAAGATTTCTTCTTCGTAAGTGTTGTCAGCATAGGATTACCCTACTAGGACATGAATGCCAAGAAACCTCTCACTGGGCAGCCTGGATTCAGGCACTCTCGAGCTGCAGACGCCCTGGGAGAGCACAGGCTTTTATTTGCAGATACACTTGATCCTAGCTTACACTTGTAATTATTTGTCACTGCTCATCTCCATAGAAATGAAAGGATTTACATCTTTTTAAATAACTGGTTTAGAATAATAGGTAAGGGTTTGATGAATTTTCAAACGTATCTTACAAAGACAATTAGAAGCGTTCAGTCTGCATTATCTAAAAAGCTGCTAGAGCAGAGAAGCAAGCAAACCAGTATTATTCCCCCTTCTTTTACTAATGCATTTTTATGTTCTGCATACTTCAATATATAGCTATACACTTTTTAAATTGATAAACGGAGAGCTGCAAGCATTATTTGAACATTACATCTAGGATTACTGTGCCATTTCTCAGGACTCACAGGAAAGATTTTTAACATGTGTTTTCTTCTGTAGTGTTTCTCTCCTTTCCTTTCCTATGTTCTACAACTTTCTACTGCAGTCTTTGAAAACAAAACTGACCAAGAAAGCTGAACAATTAATTCCGGAAGAGGTGATTGCAATAAAAAGTTGGTTTAATAGATTTAAAATAGGCTAGTGCTCCAATGCCCCTGCCTTTCACAGTCAACAGTCATAAATCCTAACTCATTCTTTGAAATCAGAAGCAGGTTGCTGATGCAGACAGCTCCAGTTTCACCTGGGAGGTAATGAGGTGAAGTCATTGCATGGGAGAGAAGAAAAATACAGCCAGCTGACTACGCACCGCTTAACTCAATGGCTCCCTAGTGGGAAGCATCAACAGCAGGGGTGCAGCTGACAAGTGAAATGCTGCTTTGTATAACACTTTACTACCTATTTGTGTGCTATCGGAATAGCAAATAGTTAAAAGGCCACAGAAGAACAGAGCCCCATCAAAGCAATCTGCAGAGGAACCCTTTGTGGTTAGTAGGCAAGAATTTGGTGAAAGGCTTTGTCCCTTGAATTTTGTTAGAAATTAGTTTTCTCAAAAATGCCTGCCCAGACTGTGCAGTGCTTTATAGCATTGACAGAATATAAAGTCCTTGCTTTTAGACCTTAGACTATATAAAGGATGGGTGACAACAGGATTTAACATCTCTTTTGCTACTCTGGATGCCTTTGTTACCATCTAAAAAAAAATTCTATAGGCAGTACAATGAAGGAAGTCGGGTTTCTTAACAGATGCACCTCACGTTTCGCTGTGAGCTCTACCTAAATTATCTCATGTGGTTGGGACACTTACAACATCTCCTGCACTTGTGCGACTTCTCCTGTCTGAAACAGATTAAGTCACCCCATGCCCTTTCCCTCATGGAGAGGTCTCACTCTCCTCTGCTCCTTTCTCTTCACTAAACATGCAGGACCGTAACATATTTGTGACCTCCATCCCACTGTCAGTGGGCCAACTGGCTCAAAATTTTTCTGCATGAGAGACAACCCAACAGTCACACAACACAGTCCCGAATGCATCTTTTCCATGGGAAACCAAGCTAAAATTACAATAGAAATATATCCAACAGTAACATAGCTTCCTCCCACTCCTGTCACTCGCAGACCCTAGATTCTGTGCTCATTACTCACTGAGCTGCAAGATTGTCCCTACTTAACCTGCATGGCTGGCCTCCAAAACACTTCCAGCAGATTCCCTGTTTAGCAACACTGGGGCGTTGGAGTGTACCCACAAGTCTGCCAAGGTCTGACTCTATCCCAGGGCAGGACTGAACACCATTAGAGAGTCCTCAATTTCAGCACTCTTCTGTTGTTGTTGAGCTTGCACATCTCTACAATCACAACTGTATGACCTAGATAGAGGTGACTGTAGAAATGTGAGTTTCCAATATATTTGAGACTTTACTGATTAAAAGTAGAAATCACCAGAAGAATCATTCTTTGTCTTAGAATTGTTTGTCTCCACCATAGCTTCCATGTTTCTCCAAGCACTGCCACAGCTGCAGATAGCTTAATCCCGCTATAGGTATTCAAAAGCAGGTCTCTCGTGTCCAGTACCACCATGAGTCATGTAAAACAGATAAAAGTCATGACATCAGCATTTTAATAGCCTCTGTAACCATCCAACAGCAGCAGAAGATGGGCTCCTACTGATTGGCGGTGTCTTAAGAAAAGAGAGAACCACCCAACACTTCATGCTTTCTGAGCAAGGGGAGTAGAGTATCATTTCCAACCAGTCCCATCCACTTCTCCGTCAGCCACAAGGAAGCCAGCAGCACCAGCTCACCACTGACCCCAAGCAGCTAACCGTCAACTGCTTTATTTGACAGCGCTCCGAGGCACTCATGCGCACCACCGCTGCCATGACTAGGACTTCCCAGTAAGGATCCTGTCCTGTTCAAAGCAGCAATTAAGCAAGGATAACAATATAATCCTAACTTCTTATTGATCAATAATTAACTTCATCATCATCATCAGAAACCAGCTTCCTGAGCAAAATTTAACCAGTGGCCTCACCATCAGATACTCTACCCTTCCCTCCTTAAAAAAAAGCATTAATAATTGCTATAAGCATATAAATTTCTTCATGGACCTTTCCCAACCAGAGGTCAGTTGTCTGCAGCCTAAAAGAATCTGCCCCAAAATCCAGTGGTCCAAAGATTATACAAAGCTGCCTAAACAATTCAGCAAGCACCACTGACCTACGCCCAGCCAGAAAACACAGTAGCATTCGATTCATCATCTGCCACATTTGTAGCCTTGATAGCGAGCTGGGCAGCCTTGACCTGCATCATTTCATATTGAGAATCACTGGAAATTTCCTCACAGCTGGGGTCCACTGCACCTTGTTGAGACAGACATTGTTAATCAGACTGTCCTCAATCTTAACCAAGGCTGTAGTTGCAACTTTACGGATATAATATGAGGATGGACTACAGAGAACCGCTTATGAAAAAAAATGTACTTTCTAATCTTGTATTCCCGATGGATTCAATTCAAGACATTCTGATTTGCTATGTTGAAAAGCAAGCATGCAGCAAGAAACTTCCCCACATACCAGAAACATGTCTTTGCTGTCCCCTAACTAGTGCAACAATGGTATGAAAAGATTTCTAGAAGAAATAGGAGTCAGAGTCTAGGACGCAGGCAACATCTATCTTCTTTTTCCTCTAAGTCGCCAGAGTTTTAATAATTATTAGATGCCTTTCCTAAGAAGGAGTTTCAGTGTCAGAACAGAAACATAAATAGCAAGAAAATGCAGGAATTGAACTGTCAATTCACTAAGGTCATTTTTTCATTTAAAAAAATAAAATCAAGTTCAAGGTTGAATAAACCACTATTGGGTTTTGCCATTATCATTACTGACAGATAAAAATGTCTTTGATTTGTGTGCTCCTAGTCTTTCGAGTGAAGATATGGGTACACATTTGCATTTGTGCTTAGCCTTCTGTTTGAATTTAAGATTTGCTTTTTGGTGTATTGGGAAATTCTAATAACATTCTAATAAGATTTTTAATTAGCAGATATGTATTTACACTTTCAGCTAAATTAAGGATGGGGGGTTTTGTCTGGGAATTACATGGTTTTTCATTTCATTTCTCAGTGGCTGTGGACTGAAAGCACGCAATGCTGATACTTCTCTCAAAGTGACTTTCCTTAAAAGAATTTAAATTTTATATACATTCTTCATTTGCAGTTGTTCAGTTCAAAAATGCACTTATCTAGAAACTAATGAAGTGTTTATATTAGAATCATTGTATTGCTTTCATAAGTAAGAAATCGTGCTTTCTTTAACTATCTAGCAATAAAAATAGCTGTCATTCCAAATATGCATTATCTTTATCATTCATAACAACAGTTTTAAACCTTTAAATGCACTTATTGGTATCTTTTCATCATGTTTTTCACAAAATACTCTGGAATGATTAAAAGTTTCAATGAATCTTCCCTTAACCAAACTCCCACATATAATCAGCCAAGCAGTTTAACAACAGAAATAATGATGCAAACAATGAAAACCAAATGACAAATGCTGAATAGCTAGACATTTGTAATATAAATAAGGGTACAGAACATATGTGACAAGGACATTCTAAGAAAACCAAAAGAGATGGCCTGAATTTGGAATATTAAATTGTGGAGAAAAGCTAAGGTAAACCAAGAATTAGCCACCAAAATATTTTTGAATGTCTCTGAAAAAAACATACCTAAGAAGTCAATTTCTAAAACTAGTCTATGCGTTTTTCAGTTTTTTCAGTTCTCATTAGTATACATGAAATAAAAGAAAAAAACAAAAATGCTGAAGTTTTGCAATAAAGAATATAAGTCAAACACAGTCAAAGTTAGTGGAAAAATTCCTCTTGCCTTATTACGATGTTTGAACCAAGCTTTAAATAAATATCAACATGAAGACACTACACAGATTTCTGAAAAAATATAGTCCATAGCATTCTAACTGCATTTTCTTTTCATAGTAGATAACTTGGTTGCACAGCATCTTTGCTGCTTGTCTCTTACTCCTTCCCCATTTCATTACTCCTTTACACCACTGGGCTAAGGTTACTCAAGTAGTGGGAGTTTCCTTCTTTTATTTTTTTCCTTCCATCCTAAGATTAATTGCATATTCATATATTACCACAAATCTTCCCCAGACCATATGGGAATAATTTCAATCTGCCCCAGGATCATTTCTGTCATTATTGTCTATTCATTCCCATTAGAAGCTGTTACCCATCCTGTTATTCAACATAAAAATGAAATCCTCTATTATCTATTCCCTGCATCACAGTGATGCTGGGGTTCGCCTCCTGCCATTTGAGCAGTTTGTGGCAGCGACAATAAGACCACCACTCTGAGAAAGTTTGCAGAGGCAGCTCCTCTGCTCGTTCAACAGATGGTGCAAACCAAGTCACCTCACTCATAACGCACATAATTCTACCAACTGTATTATTAGGATTAGGCTGTCAGGAGTGGCATTATATATATAAACCATTCTGTATTTGACAGCAACGACTCAGTTGAAAAAAGGTCAGTGTTTACAACTCCAGCAACAGTAATAAATAATAAAAGAAAAGGAGGGGTTTTTTAAGTCTCACTGGTACAAATATGCAAGTGTTCAGCATGGTGAAACCAGGCAATGACATTGCTTCCCAGTAACTAACTGATCCCGGAGCATGGAAACCTGACTTACTTTCTGTAGGAAAAAGAAACCTAACTTTCTCTCCAGAGAACAGCCAAATGACCTTTGCCCCCAGCAATTCGGGGAAGCAGAGGCTGTAGTGAGAGATCCAGGTCTATCCACTGCTCTGGACTCCTGGACAGTATTGGGAGAGGCCCATGGATGGACAAGTGATCAGTGGTCTATACGCCCCCCTTCTAGAATAAAGAAAATCTTCTTCCCAAACTTCGAAAATCTGCTCACACTTTACTTGCAGAAGATACGAGTCTGTCTCTAATGCAATATACACCTAACAGGTTGTATTTCAAAAGGACTACAGCATAACCTGTGAACTGTCTGCTCCAAGTTCTGACCAGCTCTGCCACAGCTTCTGACCGATGGGAAGGAACAACAATTCAGGATGTGTTTTCAGCCCCAGTCCTGCACTGTACCATGGCTCCCAGGAGCCTGCTTGCTCAGTCACAGCTTCTTCCTACGGGGAACATCAGTCAGAAAGGTTGCTCCAGGTAAAGTTGGGGAGAGCAGACTGCAGCCTCATTCCCCTCTTGCAGTTCCCTTGGCTTTCTGACTTTTCCAACACAGCTCACCAAGACCAACACCATGCCAGGGGGTGGGGGCCATTCCTGGCCTGTGACTCCAGGGAGTGGGGGCCATCACTGCCCTGTGATGCCCCTGGTGACACTCCAGCCTTGGTGAGCCACATATACCTCTCCATTGCAGACTCCCTGGACTGTCCTTTCATGGCCATGTCATTAGCTGCATTTCTGAATGCCCTGCACTGGCTCCTTTCACCACCATTTTCTTGAGCTATGTACCATAAATATTACACATCTGCTTGCCTGTGAATTCATGTGACTGTTATATTTTACAAATCACATCCAGCTCTATCCTGGTGCCATTTCCAGCTTAACCACCTGGCCTTCTTTTCATTTATTTTTGGTTTTAGCAATAGACTTTCTGGGATGACTTGTTTGATGCTGTCTTCCACCTCCACACCATGGTCCTGAAATTCGTATTTCTGTGACCCTTATAGCACTGCTTTATCTGACACCAGAAGCAAAGAGAGGAACTTAGGATGGCCCAGCCAACACTGAGACAAAGAAGAGACTCACAGGATACTACCTATAATTGCATAATCCCAGGCTGTCGCCCCTTCTTGACTCAGGACACAGGCTAGATGTGGACTTGGGACAAATCTGGTGCTTACTAACGTGCCTGCTGCCTGAGTAACCCTTGCTTCATTTGTTGCAGTAGTTGAGCAGTGCACTAAAAACAAGGCAAAGCATTAGGGGACTTGCAAGATGATTCCATGATTCAGATAGCTATGTACTTCCCTGAAGAACCTGTTTCTATCCCTGCCCCGGCTGCAAAGGGTACGCGTAGTTGATCTGGCAGACTTGAGCTCACCCTGCCCTTTCTCCAAGTCCACATGAGCTCACCCTGCCGGTGAGCTGATCCAAGACCATGTACATCCACAGCACGAAGCCTGGGCTCATATGCCCCACGCAGGAAGCCAGGCACTCGGCTGCATGTAAGGTGCCTGAAGTTAGCAGAGTTAAGTATTTACTAAGAATGTGAGTTTTTCTACTGAGGTCCACTTGGTTGAACCCCATCATACCTAGAGATAGCTCATGTCCTGTCTCAACAGCGGCCGCAAGGAAGGCATGCTGCTCAGGGCAGTTCTCCTGAGTCCTCCTGATAGCTATCCTATCAAGACAGGAAGCAAAAAAGAGTTTTCCAGGAGGCAGAGATCTGCTCAAGCCTGGGCACAGTGGACTTTGGTTAAACCAAAGTCAAGAGAAGCAAAGAGGCAGAGATCAGAAGAAAGAAACAAGTGCCAAGCAGATGACATTGGACTCGCACTTTTTTGCTGCTGGGGAGGGAAGCCAGCTGAAACAGCTTGATAACCACACGTGGTACGATCAGCAACTTCAATGGTTAGCCAGATAGGAGCAGGAAGAAGAAAAGATGGCATAGAAACAAAGCCAGTGAGTAAATAATGGAAAATAATTCCAGCAAGAGCTGCCTTAATAGTTCCTCTAAAACTTTTGTGTATAGTCCTCCAAAGGCCACCTCACAAGAAATCTGAAATAAATGCTACAGTGCTCCGCAGCCTGCAGCTATTCGCAGGTTGGAAGCATCCTGCATACCGAGCACCAGGGTTTACAGACTGAAGGGGTGCTTGTTCACCCTCCCAGCCGCCCAGCAAGAGGCACAAATCCTGACACCACTCAGCCCCAGCAGCAGGAGCAAGCCCTGCTGGCTTCACTTTACACCTACCTGGTCCCAAAGCACCCGGCACACATCATCTCTGTCTTGCGTGGAGGTCACCTCCGCCCCTGGCTACCACCTTTGCCAATGGATAATAACTACTCCAGTTCTTCCTATATATTTGTATGCAATAATACTACTCCACATATTTCTGCATGGCCTAGCAACCACAAGGTGTGTTGCACACTTAGTTCTACTTGCATAATGCTACATCTAAACTAGTATTCCCAACGGTGTTTTATAGTTGAATTAACCTGTAAATATTCTAGAAGTCAAAACACTAAAAGGATGCACACTGTGCTGTTTTATTTTTAAACAGGCAACTACTGCATTTCATTTTAGCAGACATTCCTCTTCATTCTCATTAAAGGGGAAAAGCTGTTTTCACAGGGATTGATAGAAACTGAGTAAAGGATGCTTTATGTCCTGTGAATCCTATGTAATTCCCAGCTTTCCCAAGCCTTCAGAGTTAACAAAAAATAGGAGACACCTAGCCAACATTTCATATAATTTAGCCAAAAAAATCAGAAATTAGTGTTGGGGGTTAATATGCTCTGAATGACTCTAACAATAACCTTACAATACAGCTCTGAACAGAGTTTGATGATCAGATGGCATGCACCAAGGTGACAAGAAGTAAGTGTCCTCAGACACCACAAGTCATTGTTTTTCTCCCCCTTCCTATGATCTCTGACCCTGCTCTGCAGTGATCATATGCTGCAGCTTCTCTTTTATCTAAAAAAAATCCTTGAGAAGGTTACAATAGGTGAACCGATAATACTGTAGACGTAGCCTACTTCTCCTTTTGTGTGGCAGTTCTCTGAAATACTCATAAAATATGCATGTTTTAAGCTTCTTCGTGGCACTGACTATTGTGCTAGTTAGCTTGATGAAACCAGCACAATAGCAAATTTAAAGGGACACTGCCAACTGGTTTGAGGCCTTAAAAATAGTTTGACTCAAATTCAGCATGTGTGTCTGGAGGTGTTGGATGTTAAACAAATCTAATAAATACAGAAATGCATGTTGCAAGAAATATCTTAAACTTTAATTCAGAATAATTTGAATTCTTTCAAATTATTTTCCATAAAGTTGTGAAGCCCCTTCTAAAACATGACTGTGCCAAAGTAAGAATATAGGAGAAGGAACTCTGCAAACTCTGTAACATAATCAAAATGATGTAATTTTTTAAAATTACTTTAAATGTTTCTCTATTTTTGGATAAACATCCCCAAGCAAGGGTCTTTGCCTATTCCACTGTTGCTATCTTCTGAAAAGATGGTTCTAAACTAAAGATAATACTGCAGGGAAGTTCAAGTGTCTTGGTTAAGTCTGAAAACTTTTCAGTCTTGGTGACAAAATCTTCAGAGAAGGTAACCCCAGCCTTCAGCTCTGAGTATCCATTACCTCAGTCCACTCAGAAACATGTTCAAAAAATGGCAGGCGGACTTCAGCCTTAACACTTCTTCCATTACTAGCCTTGATGACCCACCCGCCCATCCCCTGCAAAAAAGTGCAGAACTAGGGTCGTACAATACTGAAGGCCCTAAGCTTGTTGACAGCATCCCTTAATAGGAGCTAACCAGGCATTTACACTCTTTGAACAGATGCTGACACCTGAGGAAGGTGCAGAAGCTTAAGTACTCCTGACCTTACTCCCCCCATACCTGGTGTGCAGCCTGGCAGGCACATGAGTACCGACAGAAGCAGGTTCCCTGCAGAAGGCACCTGCTGCAGTTGCCTAGTTGAGCATCTGCCCCTCTCCCCCATTTTAGTGATAGTTTTTGGGTTACGGCAGTTGCACGGGAGATGGAAAGACATAGGTTTAGGTCCCTTTTGTCTGAACAAGGTTCAAACCCACACCTTGTAAATCCCAAGAAAGAGCATTAACCACCAGACTCTGGACTCTGCACAGGTGAAAGGAGACAAAGGGCAGGAGGGGGTGGGGATTGCTCCTCAGCCATGTAGCTGAAGCATTATCAAACAGAATTAAAGATTCATTGTACAAGACAAAGAAAATACGTATGCAGCAGGAAGAAGGCAAGTCTCCTCCGTATCTAGTGAGGTCCCTGACCAGTTGGCTACAGAACAGTGCTTTCCCCAACCCTCTTCTCCTGTCCAATTCATCTTGAATCCTGGGTTACACAGTGGCGTCAAGTCAACAAGAAGAAGATGAGCGTCCCAACTAAGAACAGCATTAGCCTGGTGGCATGTTGCTCCTCTGATCTGAGTGGTTTTGTATTCACTCAGAAAGAAGAATATTGGAATCTGGTCTCCTTCATCCTGGGTGACAGCTTTAATTACTGAGCCACTGCAGAACAAGGATACCAGCAGCAGCTCTTCCTCCAGCTGTGTTTTAAATTAAAAGAGTGAGGTATGGTGAGTTCCATGGGAAAAAATAAAAAGGCTGCCCATAATGAAGCAGAGGATCAGCAGCACATAAGGAAACCTCTCTGCTGCCTTCAGTGTCTTGCCAGAGGTCATACAATGGGTCAGCAGCAGAGCAGGGAACTGAATCTAAATCTGCCTCCTAACCCAGTGCCCTTTCTGCTGCATCTTCTGAGCCTCCAGCTTCTGGCATTGAAATAGAGCTCAACCACTCAATATTCCCCAGCTTTACATGAGTTAGCCTTGCAGAGCACTGAAGCCCTTCAAGCACATTTCGTCTTGGACAAATCCAAGAAGACATACACACACTATTCCTCCCCTGCTGGTTTTATGTCTAGGTGCCATTCCCCTACTTTGAAGAAAAGGACAAAACAGAGAAAAAGCCAAATGGGGGAAGATTCAGAGAGACAACGTGCCCAGACTCTGGGGAGCCTTCTCAGAGTGCATGTCTACAGTCAAATGATCAAAGCAAAACCATTTTTGCTGTTACCACTCTTCTCCAAGTCCTTTGAAGAAAAGAAATAACAGCTCACAAAAAAAGTGAGTATTTACTCTTGCAGTTTACATAGTGTGTTATCGCTATCCAGCTTCTTTGGCTTTTGCTACAGCTGCTGACACGCTTCCTACAGCTATTGGAGGGTAGGAAATGCTTCTTATTTTCAGACATCAGCTATTTCAGCCTCTTAAGGACTTCTCCCTCTCTTTCTCGCAGTTAACCAGTGAAGAGTCTCTCCTAAACACCATCTCCCGAATTGCTGCCCACGGAACTTGGCAGTCAAAGGAATAACATCTGCTAACGTCACCAGAATAATCTATACTTTATCACCTCCTTCCACTTTCCCCTCTCCCCCAAAAGGATAAATCAAACTAACCATCACTTGCTTAAGGATTTTCCCTCTCTTGTTACCCCTCTCTAATGTCTACTTACAACTGTGTGGCTCAGAACATTTCTCAGTGTACAGCAGATAGCACACTGATAGACAGTAGGATAGTCTTAATGCCAGAAAATTTGGAGTGACTCATCTTCATGAAAGCAAGCCATGTGAGTCACAGCCATGATGACTCAGAAGCCTGAGGAGAAAGCACCTTTCTGGGATGAAGAATTGAAATTGTCCTACTTTTCCAAATATATAACTTAGAGAGGAGCTTCCCATAGGGGTAGATCTGGGGGGAAGGCGTGAGGGGAAATTACATCATCAAAAAGTAAAGAGACAACGTGTATACTAGTTGCACAAAATAAAACCACCAGTTGCATTGTGACTCACCCTATTTTCATTATTAGACCTCCTATTTAATAAATAACATCCTTTTTTTCTTGTTATGGCAAATTAAATTGTGTTAGGCTTTTTGTTGAAGTGCTTGATTGCCTGACTTCATTGACCATTCAATAATGGTTTCATGAGTGACCACAGGGAAAGTGAAACTTGGAAAACCTACAGTTCATTAAAGCTGTCAGCAGAAGTGGATAAATATGACACATTGAATAACAAATTGTAATGTTTCTAGACATAAATGTGATAAGGCATTTATCCATCATGCTTCACTTAATGGTAGCAGAAATATCAGATTGGATCATCTGAAACAAACAGTATGAATTTATAAGTCTGCTTATCATAATTTATGTATAAACTATAAATTATAACTCTGCTTATCAGAAATTGTGCAAAGATCTAAATTAGCAAGCACCCAAATGTGATGGCAGAAGTCATGCAAATTTCCATCTATGGATCACATGTGGTCCAGGCTACATGAACCAGAAGGCAAAGCAGTCTTTGTCTACAGAAGTTATGAGTCTTTTCTTTCAGGGTCTTACACAGAGCTACAGAAGAGAGAAAATTCATTAGATAGAAAAATTCAGTGACTACAAAGGCAGGTAAGTTAGAAAACTCCATCTAGTTATCTGGTTTGATCCATCAAATTTCAGCTAACCTATCCACCTGGTGCTGAAGCAGGTGCCTCAAAATGGTCTCTCATACCCAGGACCTCACTGCCAGGATGAATGGCTCTGTGCCAAAGCTGAGGGCACACTAAACTGCGTCACACAGTTGTTCGTTTTGTTGCCTGATTAACGCACTCCCCACCCTCATGCTCTTTATCTGTCTTTTTCGTCTGTCTTTTCTTCCTTCCATTGTCCTTAAACAACTCTCTAGGTAGCCTCTTCTGTGATCTCGCCCTCAAATTTTTTAGTTTCCTTTTCTAAACTCTGTGAAGATGGTCTCATTCATTTTTTTTACCGCTGCCAACAGGATCCACTCTACTGTTGAGTAAACTGTCCTTTGAGGGCTTCCAGTGTTAGAATCGCTTTATTTTTCAAGTTTCAGCCCTTGCTGCCAGATGTGGCTTTAGAAATCTGATTTTTCTTTCTTCAAATTGACCATCCTACCCGTGGCTGTTCTGGCCATGTCCTTTAAGTACACTGTCACAGGGACTAGACTAATCAATGGCTGTCTCTAAATTCTCTTCAACCTGCTTCCCATTCCCTTGAATTTCTTTTTATATTTCAATTCCCCATATTTGTCTTAGAGTTATCAAGTAATGCAGCTTCACTTAAAACCTCAGCAAAAAGGTTTAAGCTAATACATTTTATTTGGGAAGACAAGAAACATGCAAATTAACTCCTGAGGTCCCTTCCAATCTGAATTGCTCTGTGAGTCTACCAGATTGATAGTTCCAGTGCCTTAAATAAAAAGCAGTAGTTTGTTACCCCACCATAACTTAGCTATTTGTCTGAGACTGCATCGCCATTTGAAGACACAGCTTACAGCACCTACCTACAGCACAGACAGTTACACAAAGAGCTGCTTGAAAAGCCTGTCAGTGTTCAGATACTTCATAAGGAGAGGAAACATATAAACATGCAAAACAGACAGGTTTTGCAGGTGTTCCTTGGAGAACCCACCTGTTGGTAATTATTTGGAATATTTAGCCTGACAGCCAGCAGGGCTGGCTCTACCTGCCACTGCTGGGGACACTGCTGCCCTGGGTGTTCATTCTGCCCCCGCCACAGATGAATCACTCAGCTCACACTCTGGCCTTACCATCATCAGCTGGTAAAGGTGGGCTGGCATTAAAACTCAGGATGGAAAACTGATGCAGGTGAAATACCTGCCTATAATTCCTTGTTGGCACCCTGCAGCAGGGGTGCAGGTCTCTGACAGCAGGGACACACAGAGGGCTGGGGGCAGCAGTGTTCCAACCCAGCACATGTAGGTTTGCCAGCAAACATCTGCCACAGCCTGGAATTTCCCTGGACTTAAATTCAGATAATTGTCTTCCTATGGATGCAGGCAGAGCACTGCTCCTCTCCCACATTTCTATTACTACCTCAGAGGTATTTATAGATCTTGGCAACGTTTTCCCCAGCAGCCAGCTCTTGTACATATTCTGATTTCAGAAGGCCTCAGCTCGATTCACCTGAAAAGGCCCAGTTACCCAATGCACCAAGTGCCAGCTCTCTCCAGAAGCAGGTCATGTTGAGGCGGCTGAGCTCCCTGGTCCCTCCGCACAGCCAAAACACTTGATCCGTCTCCCTGACTCTTCCTCTCCGTCAGGCTAGATCTGTGGCGGGCGTGAATCAGCAAAATTCCCGCTGGCTAATAGAAATTTTAGTACCATCTTTTTACAGGTTTTCTACTTCAGTTGTCACAGACATATCGCCCTTCAGTTTTCTCTCAGTTTTCCTTATTTTTTTGTCACCTCTTAGAAACAAACTTGAGGTCACATCACAGAGTACTCATCTTGAAGCAGCAAGTAAGGGCAGCTTAGAAGAAGAAGAAGAAGCATAAAATGGAATTACAAACCAAGCCAAAGCGACTTGCTAGCCTGTGTGTATATATGTGATTATATGGTATTGCTACTTTTTCTGACGTATGTTATTAGAGTCAGTGGTCTGGGGACTGCCTTCAGAAAGAGAAGCAATTTATTAGAGATCCACAAATTCCTCTGACACAACTGTGTTTATATTTATAAAAGTCCTATTTCCCTGAGCACAGGAGGAATCAAGCAGCAGGAGACAGTGGGTGTGTTGATGCTGCAGGACGCAGTGCAGCACAGAGATACCATCTTTAAACAGGCTGGCTTGCACACTGGGAAACCGCACTGCCGCAGCAGCGCAGGGCTCAGGTTTGGACCAGCACATCCACCCAGGTTTGCACTTTAACTCCTTAACGCTTTCAAAAATTTTTTTCCTTTGGTCCCTGGCTCCCTGACTGTGGTGTTAAAAGTCAAAGAACACACGATGAGAGCAGGCTGAAGCAGGTTGCAATGGTGCTGTTCTCAGGCAGCGTGCAAGCCCTGCGGAGCTGCTCGAGGAGGGTTTGAGCGGTGGCAGAGGCAGGGAGCCGCCTGCCCGGGCTCTCTGCAGAGCAGCCAGGCAGCACACCCACGACTGAAGTCCAGGCTGCTCCAAGAAAGCACAAAAGTTTCCTGAGCCACAGTGACTCTTCCCTAAATCGGGTGCCCTTATATTTAAGCGTCTCCAGTGCTGCTATTATTTCTCGTACTCACCCAGAATGACTTACATGAGACTTCAGGAGCTACCGCAAGACTGAATATGGGAACAATGTACTCACTGTAGCTTAGAAAACATATTTATGCCTTAGACAAATACACGCATACTCTTAAGGAGTACCAATAAAGGGAGCTTCAGCAGCTCCAGGAGCTAAAATCTGGATTAGGCTCAGGCTTGTCCATATTCTTGGCTCAGTCCGTGAGCCCCCCTGTCTCCCACTGCCCAAGCACCTTTGCTCTTTCCTTAGCTCTTGTCATTCCCGCTGGGAAAAATTGCTCAGAGATGCTGAGTGAACAGTGAGGACAGTTATTATCCACCCCACCTCTACAAGCTCCTTCTGCAGGCAATTGATAAGATCCTGAATTACATCAACAACACAAATGGGCACTGCTGCACAGCAGTGTTAATGCCTCTATTAATTAACAACCCCCATGAAACCAAGGCCAAAATTCACGGTCATCACTTACAGGAGACTCCAGACACAGCCCAGATCAGACATAATGAGCAGACTGTTTCTCTAATGATAAGGTGTTGACACTATCTGACACTGAAATTACTTCAGAACCTCAACTCACAAAAGCTATATATTTTAATTATAAAGTTATTTATAGCCTTGATAAGAGGATAAAACTAAGTCCCTTCTGCCTATCCCTGGTTGCTGAGCACATGGATGTTAAAGATCCCCCTTGTGTACAGGGATCAGGATAACCCATCTTCTCCAAAGTAATGTTGCTCTCAAAACTAATTTCACAAGTGTTGACTTTGTGCTTGTCATCACATTTGAATATAAATAAATAAATAAATAAGTACCATTAGGGACAATTGCCTACACCTTAAGGTACTAGAGCAGTATAATGTTAAATTGGAAATAAAAGTTTATTGTTCAGTTTTCACTGGTTAAGAATACAGCTCAGAATTCAACAGTTAGCACAACAGTTTTATACATAACATACATAATCTTAAGCATTTGTTCTGATCTAAATAAAATTAAAAGTAATAGTTTTTATAAAATGCTGTTTACTACAAGAATAAAGATGCAGAATTAGATTATATTGTGCTTTTTCTTGTGTACGCAGCCGGCTGAAACATAATGCGCAGTTATGTGGATAAAGGAGCAATATATTTGAATTTACCTCTCAACGTCCTAGACACAGGATTCCACTGCCAACTGGAAGGACCCATGGAAACCAGCATTACGTCAAATTCAGAAATTATCTCTATAAAACCACTTGTACAGCTTATTAATTCTGACAGAGTAGTTGGCTGTACCAAAAATGGTGCCACCATATTGCAGGCTGGAATTACAGCGTGATACTCATTTGTAATCAGATTTTCAGAGAGAGAGAGAGCGAGTGGTGAGACAGATGGGTGACATTGGGAAAAACACCCCCCCCGCCCCAAAGTATTTTTCTATTGCAAAGCATTCTTGAGTTCAGTACCCAGAAATTGTAACTGCTTCTTCCAAAGAGTTACCAAACTGGCAGATAGGAGTTAGGGAGAAAGCACAAAATACTGAGCACAGCATAAAAGAAAGAATCCTGCTAGACCCAGAAGTCAGAGATGTTCCTTTCAAAATCCAGCCTTGCTAAGCCTACCTGAATTAATAGAGATAAGCTACATACCTTCCTATCACCTTTTCCACAATTCCCAGTTCAAAATATAGGTTGGTTGTGCAGTCTTAAAATCCCACTTACTCTGCAAGAACTAACGCCTTCCTCCCTGTGCAAGAATTTTGCAAAGAGAGCTTCAAGAAATACCCTGCACGACAAGCAGAAGTTCCAGAACATTTGGACAGGACTGCTCAAATAAACATTAAGGACATCTGTTCTGAAAACTAAACCAATCTTTGTGGTTTTATATGAGTAATACACTACAAATGGATCTTAAGTGGCCAAATTCTGTTCTCAAACTTAAACAACTTCAATGATTTCAACACCACTACCCTAATTATCTCAGTTGATATGCATCACTTCTGTCCATTGGCAAAGAAGCTGCAATATTCACTATATTACAGGATAACGTGCTTTCTGCAGTTGAAAGTCTCTCCTTTCATTGTTTCTTCACTGGTAATTTTATTTCCTGCTAGTCTTCGGTCTACTATAATTTATTCATTTCATTTCACTTTGCACATTTTTCATCAAGTTGAGAATTACAGTTTGAAAAAAGTGCACGAGGAGAAAGGTAGAAATGGAGAAAGGCTATCATTGGCGCACATGTCATCCACTCAAATCAGACCTCTGTTCAGTCCAATAGCAGAGTATGGGCTAGTCACAGCCATGAGTAACACAGTGGGATAGCTTACCAAAGGAACTAAGGAATTTCTCACGATTAGAGTCTTTAATTTCAGACCGTAGGTTTCTCTCAAAGACATACCTGAATTCAGCTACAATTTATCCTACTTGACAGCTTTTACTTACATCCTAGAAAGATGAATTTCCTCCACAGCAGGAATTACCGAGTGACATTTTGTGCTTTGAATTATGCAGGTGAACAGACCAGTTATTCATATCTTCTCTATGTGGCCTTGAAATCGGTGAGTCATGGCTGAGACTACGGTATCTGATTTGATGTGGCCTAGATTTTCAAATGAATATTTCACCTTACAGACTAGTCTCTGCCTAAAACAACTGTAAGGTGGCACAGCTCATGAAGTTACCAGGTCCTGGCTGATTCCAACTCTTAGTATTCTTGGATAGGAATATGTTTCTCAGCTTTGGTTTAATCCAAGTCCAAAATTAGGAAACATTTCATGTATGCACAAGCCATAGCCCTAAAGTAATAATCAGTTTTAGATTGTATGGGGGAAAGAAAACAAAACCCATCAATATTTTCTTTCAATAACATTAATACATTAATTCTTATCGCTGCTAACGCAGTAATTTTGAGACAGAGGAACACTAAGTGATTTTGCAATCTTTACTGTATTCTTTTTATGCCTTTGAAGAACTCAAAGAATAAAAAAAACACTAGTGCAAGACTCAGTGAATTCAAATTTCCACAGCTCCCCACAGAAAATTGTTTGAGGCTGGGGAAGTTAATATCTCACTGGTCATCATCAGCAGAACATCCCTTGCGCTAATGGAACACAGCAGTTCTCAATTACCAAATGGTAGAAAGCATTTTATTCTATTCCTGGCAAGTGGCACAATATCAGACATTAAAATCACATAATTTCATTTTTATAATATTTTTACTTTCCTTCCCCTTCATTTCAATTTGGATGTGATATTAGCAACCAATAATTCAAGAGCAGCCAGAAATAGAAATCAGATCCTTGTACTATCCAAGAATAGCTTAAAAAACATTTCAAAGGCTATGAAGCATTAACCTTCTCCTTTAACTTTTTTAAAAAAGTATTATATACTAGATCCTTAAGTCATATCTGAAATGGGAGAAGACAAGATTAGAAGCAGATATCAAAGGGTCACATCTCACAATTCGCAGTAAATAAATACTTTGGCAAAGGCACAGATAATACAAGGTTACATAAGAATTTCCAAGCATTATTTGTACCCTACAATCTCTTTCAGTAGCAGCACTGTAAAGCACCCTGCAACCAACTGCAATGTATTCCTTGTCTCATTGCTTTTTACACTGCAGTAACCAGTGTAATGAAAAAACTATCATTACGGCTAAATTTGACCAGGGAAAGTAAACAGGGACCAAATTCAGTCCTTCTGTGAGTATCACACTCCAGTGTCAGCAAAAGGGGATAAATATGAGGCTCTGTTTGGGCCGGATCTAGAGGAAATTGAAGTCAGTGGAGTTAAAATTTTCATACTTTCTGTCTCACTCTAAAGGATTCTCAAAATTGACAAAAAAAGATTAGAAACTTTTCAAAAACTTCATAGAAACAATACAGAAGTTGTAGCAAACTTCCAGTGATACTACTACACATAAAATTTGAAGTCTCTAGTGTTTTACTAACTAGACAGAGGTTTGGTTGTTTTTTTTTTTAAATGGAGATTTTTTCATATAACACCTTGACTTTAACAGTCTCATTTTGTTCCACCAGTGGTCTAAAATGATATTCGGAATTTTGTAGTGCTACTATCCAATCGAAGCTACTGTGAGAAACCATGTTCAAGTCTCTTTTCCAACACAATGCAAACCCAACACCATAGGAGAACCCAGAGCATCTCTCCATAGCAGAGAAAGGATTTGCCACCACTTTTACATTACTACAAGGACCACTGAAGGTCTTACGATCTCTTGACCATTACCACTAAAGGAAACCACTTAAAATGACTGTGGGATGTTGCCAGCTGAGAATATGGACATCAAGCAGTGGGATTTTTGGCTGTGTTATTATCACAGCTAGCAAGGTCTCAGGCACCTTGATATTACATGCATAAGAATAACATGTAGTACATCTGTCAACAGGCAAAATTGCTTTACACTGAAAAGGGACTATGCTAATTGCACAAGCCTGTAGACAACCTAAACACTAATAATAATGATCCCAGTAGTACTGACAGGGTTGATTAAGCAGGTAGAACTAACAAAGCTAACAAAGAATAGGATGCTTTCAATTAAATTGCTCTATTTGTGGTTTTAACTGAAAATAACTACATCTGGAATCAAGGTACATATTATTTGCATACCATAATAATTTGAAACAGCTACAGGCTCGTGTACTTTAGGCGTACACAAAACATGAAGGAATAAAAGGAGAAAATTCGGCACCTTTTTGCACTGTGTACAGATATGCATGTAGTGTATGAAAACCTTAGTTTAAAAAAAAGTAGGAAATGCATGATACAAGGTACTGGGATGCGTACTGGGTAAAAGGGGAGCTATAAATCAACTTGCTGGATAGTGAAACTGAACCTGTGTGGGCTGCCTGAGGTGCTGCAGGTGTGAGCGGTAATTCTGCTATTGAATCATGTTCATGGCCTAACGGTCCTGAAATAGTGGAGGCTAGAAGACAAAAGCAAGCTCACACCTTGCTGTGAAAAGCTGTATCGTGCAGAGTTATTGCTCAGCTCCAGAAAGAGAGTATCTGTGTGTAGCAAGTGTTGCAGACAAGTTAGTAAGACCCCTTGTTGGCAGGAGTTACTAGTTCAGGACAGCCAGCTCAACAAATATGCAAAAAGAAAACAAGAAACTGTCATCTTCTCACTTGTTCACCCTGGAAAACCAGCGTTGTATGAAAGAGCCTGTATCACCTGCGGCACAGCCCCAGACCGAGCAGCCCAGCGGGCCAGGCGGGCATTAGGAACCTCTCCCTGATTGAAGGACAGCACAAACCGTCTGCAGCAGAACTCAAGAAGCTATTAGCCATCCACTATCAAAAGATAATCACATATAAAGTAGACTTAGCAGGAAAAAATGTAACTGCACTCAGCAATGGGATAAAATTTCTTAGTCTGCCTGTGTATTTTTCTGGGAGCTGTAGTGTAGATTTCCAATTTTAACACAGACCTTTATAATCCCTTAGCTTCTAGGAGATCACTGTACAGCTGTGTCCCCTGTCCAAAATGATGCTTGTAAGAGGATCTCTCTGGAAAAAAAATTGCATAGGTTTAGGACTCAGTAATGTATGGTGATAGGCAGAGAGCAAGGGGAGACTTCAGAAAGCTAAGCAAAAGAAATTCATTACTGTTTTTAACCCTTCTCATTCTCCATAAAGCTAGAAAGCTGCAGCTATATGGTGCCAGCAACCACTCCCACTTTCTGTTCCATACAGCTAGGGACCTCAGCTGGTTTTCCTATTACGAGCATCCTTTGAAGAAAGCCCTCAAGAGCACAGGTGAGCCACGTGAAATCAGACCAAAGGTGCAAAGGCACCTAGCATACAATCTTGGACTGTGGCTAATAGCAAATGTAGGGAAGGACTGGAATTCAAGACTGGAATTCAAGACTGGAATGTAGGGAACGACTGGAATTCAGTCCACGAAGGACTAGAATCCAGTTCTGTAAGGACTGGAATAATATACAGTGATACTTCTTCACAATACTCTCCCAACTTCCAACTTGGGGTTAAGAGGTGGTATCATTGGATTTGATAATCCCCATTTGATTTTGCTTCCTTTCATGTGTCCAGAGAATTTTTTGAACATATGTGAACTGTTAGCTTCCACAGTGCTCTCTGTCAAAGAATTTCAGTGCTGAATTATTCAGCACACAAAGGAATCCTTTCCTCTTTTTGTCACCTGCTTGATGCATTTGGAATCTTCCTTCCCAGAATGTCATTATTATGGAAAGAGGAAGTATCTCTGGTACCTAGTCACCACTCGTGGGGGAAAGAATAAAAATAAAATAAAATCAGACATATCTTGACCTCCTTGTATACAATAACAAACCAGGGCTGGAAGAGAAGGTTGATACAGGATGGTGTTCCAGCAACTTGAAAAAACAGTACCCTCTTCTCCAGAAGACAGCTGTATCTCAAAGGTTACAGCAGACCATTAGAGCTGGTGGTTTTAACTATAGTCGGTAGCAGAGACTGCAGGGCTCTGCCTCCCTGGGGTCTTGTAAGAAAGTCAAGTCATTGCCACAGGTATTGTAGCCAGTGAGGAACCTGATTTGTTTCTGGGTCTGCCAGCCTGTTTGGATGGATGGGAAGCAACACTGAATCTACTTAACAAACTAATCAATAAAATTACTCATATCCAAAGGAGTTATGTGCATGCTCCAGTGTGTATTTGTATTCAGCCATTTAACAAGATTTTTATGTAAATGTTGAAAGAATACTCCTGAATAAAACAGAAATGTACAACATATTTTCATGGAAAACTCCTTACAACTGCATTTCTCATGTGAACATGGCAGGCAATTAAATAAATATGCTAGGGTCAATAAGCACAGACTTAGGAAAGTTAACTAATATAGAGCTAGTGCCAAGGAAGGGAGCTGAAAGTAATGAGGAAATAACCACGCTACAACAAGAAGGAAATTGCAGAGGTTTTGTCACCACAGGCTTCCAATATGGTCATATAATGGCATATAATCCTGGGAGACAGACAGCAGACCCTGCTTAAAAGTAACCACTGCTATGAATACACAGTAAGCAGAGCTGATCTGTACCAGAGAGCCTAGGAAAGGCACAGTCTTGTCTGATGGCACTGGGAACAGACAACACACTTCGGGCTTGGAGGCAGATGTCAGCCATCACATGCGTTCCTCCCCCATGCCAACAAGGAATGCAGCCTGGCTGCACTTCTTACACACTCGTACACAAAATCCCTAATAGACATCTAGTCCATACTGTACAGAACTATTGTAAAAAAACCCTGAATTTAAGAGATATTCACCTATTTTAAACAGAAAGCTCCACTTTGATTCTGCCACATATCATGTTTTAAGTTTTAATGTTTTTGCACTTTTCTCTTTCACTATTTGAGGAAAAGAGTAAATGTCCTTTTCTGTCAACCTTTCTTTGAACAACTGTTTCTCCAAAATAAAATGCAAATCTTCAACAGCTATGTTATGTACACATATATATACATACACAAAGCCATGCCTTTTCACATCCACTGTTTTTATTAAAGACAGCCCTCAGTCAAAATTAGCCACATTCCCAAGCTGATTTTCAACATTCTATCCATTTAATGAAGAATCAGGCTGTTTTCACTAATACAAACAAGAACACAGATATACTTACTAAGGAGTCCAAGATCTGTTACTTTTCCTCTTACACACCATCTCACTTGGCTATTAATTTATTGAGCACATCACACTATGTGCTTCATCAACACAAAATTCAATTTAACGCTTAAATAAGAAATAAAAATAACCAGACATTCATAACTAGAACAAATTCAAATTTTTCATTCTGAATTTTTTTTCCCATTTGATTTAGTTCCGATTACTAATTGCTTACTTTTTTAGCAGTTGATTGAATTTGGGAATGATGCTTGCTGACAAAGTGTACATTCTGCTTATCCAACATTATCCAGTGCATTCTCCTGGTGTTTACCATACCAGACATGTGTGTTCCAAGTAGAGTTTTCACAGGCTTCTTTTTAAACTAGAAAGATCATTATCTGAAAAATGTATTTAAAAAACAGTGCTAAAGTACTGGCCTTCATATTGTAAATCCTTTTAAACATTAGTTTAAGGACAAACAAGGGCACAGGGGTTGGAAGGGATCTTTAAGGTCCTTTCCAACCCAAACCATTCAATGATTCTATAATTCCATTCTATATACTCAGTGCTGTATACTGCCACAGTGGACTAGGCTGTAAGGGTCAAAGTGGACTTCAACGCCAGCTAGCCACAACCACACCACCTGATGTACCTGATGCTACCTACCACTCCAGGCAATGCTTCTGAGGAGGTAAGGGGAGGAGGCTACAACCCTTTTAATCTTAGTTCTCATATACAGCCATGGTCTGCTACTTGGGTAAAGATGCTAACGTCAGCCCTAAAATTAGAAACACTTAATAGCTCAAATTATATTTTCAAGATTAAAATGAACTATGGGATAGCTACTTTAATTTAAAAGAAAAACAGCTTCCATAGGGATAGGCATTGCCTCTCTATGCTGTACTCTATATTCTTACAGTAGAATACAGTGTATTGATGTATACCCTGAATAACAGCACAGTTGTCAAGGAAACTACTGGCAATTGTAGCTGAACCTCTACAGTTCCTGGCCTCAATAAACACAGAACCAACACCTCATGGAAGCCAAGTGGTCAGCACAGGCTCCTGGTGCCTTCTTAGGCAATGCACAATTGTGCATCCAAGTCCAAAGAAGAAAGGAATGGAAACACTTTGGATGCTGTGGCCCTGCCACCTCTAAGCACTGCTCCTGATGGAGAAAGCTGAGAGTGCTTCTGACCTGTGCTTCTCATGGGACCTTCAGCTGACAGCTCCCTTGTGCCAAAAGCAATACTGACAAAGCAAAAAAAAAAATTAAGGAGAAAATGTACATGAGTGTGAGGAACAGAACAGAGTGGGACTCTCCAGCTTGGAAAAGACATGCTTCACTAGAGGCATGATTCAAGTTTATAAAATGCCACGGAGAAAGTGAACAGGGAGGAACAATTTGCAATTTCTTATAACACAGGTAGAGGCAGAAGAAAACCACTTTTTCCCTGCAAAATGTGCTATACTAAGCAGAGGCTGGGAGCCGAGACATTTTACCCCAGTCGAGCCAGCATTTAAGTCTGATCAGCCTTGTAGGATTTTGTATGCATTGGCTCTCACGGAGAAATCACAGACACAAATCTTAATAAGTAAAGTTAGTGGGTTTGTTGTTTTCAAGATAGCAGAGTATCAATTCTAGGAAGACTTCTCCAGAAGAGCAGAAACAAAACTTCACAAGACTAAATGGCTTTCATTTGTTCTATAGAATTATCTTTCTCCTGTTATGTTAGTGACAGCCTAAGTAGATCATATTTTGCTTTCCTGAGTCTTTGAATTGTGTCTGTCAAAATCTATTACCACAGCAGCAGCCTTTCCTACTAGAAGCCATTAGCCAGCAGGAAATAACAAAACTGTTCAGACACAAGCAAGAAGAAAGAGCAAAAATTAGAAATGTGCTAAGACAAGAACAGGCTAAAAATATCAGTGAGCAAGTTTCCAGATATAACTGAAATACAGTCATAGGAAACCCATCCAGCTCCCAACAAATGCTGATGCTTGCTCTACAGGGGCAACGGTCACTAACTTGAAGCAAAATATTACACTATATAAGAACAGAGTAAACTCTCAGAAGTTCGTTGCAAAAGCTAAGAATACTTTTGAAGATAGTAGATTTACTTTTTTTGTCCTAATAGAGGAAGATCTGCTTCTCCCAGGCCAACAGTCACATATCAGCATGAAGAACTGTCCTAACTGTACAGACTGAAAAGGATTCGCCGTTTTTCATAAAGTCATCACTTTAAGTTTATTACAGGATTTATTTTGACACTCCACGTTAGCCCTTTGGTAATATTTAACTGTATCACAGAGAAGAGAGGGAAGCATTTTACTTTCTATTTGGATGACAACAGCAGCTCAGGGCAGAAGCAGAGCAGCATCTTCAGGGTAAGGGAGATCCAGCTACTCTATTTGGAGTGTACTGGGCCAAGACACCCAGAAAAGTCGCTGGAAAAGATGTAGACCAAACCACCCTGTGAATCATTCCCACTGCTGACCATGAATGGTTCAAGCTGATGGGAGTTTTAACCACTTATTATGACCTCCACACTCCAAAATGCTGACTGCAGAAAAACACAGGCACTGCACAGCAGGGCCCATGGGTGTATCTAACACAGAAGCAAAGGGTTGTGATACAGGCTACAAAGCAGACAGAGGAACAAGACAGCTCAGCCTTGCTGTGACACTGTGTATCTGTAATTCGTCATTCATTTGGCTGGACCTTACTAATTTGTAGGTCTTCAAAAATTAAGTGCTGTCAATTTTAAAAGGCCACAGAACATCTGATAATCAGTTTTATGAAGAAAGATTTATAATGAACAGTAACAGCTAATATTTAGACACAACTCAAGCCTTCAATGAATAACCTCAGGAATTTGCAATAGAAACACGAAATCATTTCTTCTGTTTCTAAATACATGTGCTTTTTTTTCTGTTTGGGATTTTTGTAAATTTTTTTTTTCTATATTCTGTATAGCCACTTGGTGCATGTGACAGAGACCTGCTCTGTGTCAGGTTCCATAACACAACACAGTGCACATATCACAGCTGAGGCTCAGAAACAGCTTAATTCCTACAGCTGCAGTTTGTAGAAAAAAAAAATCTCATGCCCTGAGAAAACATCAGGACAAAAACATCCTGACCATTTGCATCAGGATGCCAGGACATTCTGTTTTCAGAACTGTTCCAGCCAGACAGGGATGTCTAGACCTGTCATGTAGCTACTACAAACCTGAAGCTTCATCTGTACCCCTGTTGCTCCTGGCGCCAAGTTACTGCTGAAACTACAAAGGAAAGAGTATATGTCCAACAGGCCACACTGCCCTTCTGCTACATAAACATCTGCAAAAATGTCTCATTTATATGAGCAGAACAAAATTTTACCCAAAATAATGACGCAAAATGCTTCAGTTCTGGATAACAAAAAGCATTAACTCTTAGTAGCAAGAAATGCAGGGCCAACAGTCTGGGTAGGGTTACTTCAATCTTCTGACACCTAAACTAAAACCAGGCTTGGGCAGGTAACTCAGAGAGTATGTCAAAGATACCTAATTTGAATGAATAAATTCAGTCACCTTCTTCACCTAATATCAAATGCATAAGTAGTTAATGTAAAAAAGCATTCAGTTTGAAAGAAGAGCAGAGATATTTTTTCCCTTCTTAACATATGGGAAACTCCTCCTGGTATCCTAGGAAATGGAAAGCCAAGCTTGGAAAACCACTGTTTACAAGAAGGGCATAATCGAAAACAAGTGCTACTAAGATTACATAGGGAAAAAAAGAATTTCACAGCCAGTTAAGGAAGTTCATAGAACAATCAATTTAGCATAGCTCTACCTGAAATTTTATACCTAAAGGAGCAAGGAGCTAAGGTAGATGAAGGACAGTGTTACAGAAAGCAGTTACACAGAACATGACTGCACTTCAGATCTTCAGAAAATACTTAGGAGTCTGATAATGATTGAACTTGAAATAGGGGAAAGGAAACTCTCAAGGACTTCTGAAGGTTTAGAAATTAGTGATCAAAATTCATCACCAATTACTCTTGACTGCTAAGACAGCAGAGTTGATCTTGGCATATATCGGGAGATGAATATTGCAAAAGTGAAGATACGACGTTAATATCATACTATCGCACTCATGAGGCCATAATTGAAAGACAGTGTCCTGTCTTAGCATCCAAATTTCAGAAAAGATATGGACAAATAAAAGGAAGAAGTCAAAAACAGCTATAGGAATGAGTCAAAGGTTGGGAAACACGCACAATGATACTCTAATTTATTAAAAAATAAAATAATCAGTTAGTTTCATAAATACTTCTCTGCCAGACAGACTTCTAGTACTGGTTGCCTCTTTATCCAACAAAGTGGCCTGACTCATTCCAATTATTAGAAATTGAAGTTACATAACCTCAGAATGGAAATAAGTTTACTATTTTCACCAATTAAAGTCACAAACTTTTGGAACAGCCTGTCATCTCATGTGGTTGGTTATAGATCACTGGAAGAAATTCAACCAAGATCAAATACCTTTATAGAAACCTTGTTGAAACTGAATGAGTAATTACAAACATGCTGTAGAGACAAATGAAATTGTTTAACCGGAATTATACAAAGACAGTTGTTCCTCCCACCCCTAGTAGACAAAGCTATTTTAAAAGTTTCAGATTTCAGTCCATCAGGGCAACTCCATTGATTTCAGATAACTTAGCCAAGACTTACTTCAATAAAGCTGACATTAAGCACTGGCACAGTGACTCTGAGTAACGCACTAAAGATTACAACATCCAGTTCAAACTGAAGTAAACATATTTGGAAAGTTTTAAGGAAAACTGATACCTAGGCATGCTATATTGTTGAATATTGCCTCTGAAGGGTGATAATTAAAACCATTTGGTACTATGCCACCTGCTATTTTCAGTGGCATGTTTTAAGTGCTGCAAGGTGTAATAAACATACCAGCAACAGGCCAACCAACAAAATAATAATGGTTGGTTCAAGTAAGTAAACCATTTAGGGAAGCATCCTAGGTAAATACTGAAGCATCACAGATCTGCAAGCACAGCTCACTTCAAATTTCTCATTCTTTTTCTTTTTGATATCAGCTACCGATATACAAACACACTACTTGCAGGTATTTCACAATGCAAATTCTTAACAGCGGCAAAAAAATGAGTAAAAATATCAGTGCATACAAAATTTACGAAAATCATTTCCTATTTCACTAACAGCTACATTCAGCTCACAGTTTGGGTAAAGATACCACCCAATTTTTTTTTTCCCAAAGTTTTGATCCAGTCAGAAGTCTAAACATGTTAAAAGAACAAAGGTAAACATTCCAGTCACCTGAAAGACTAAAAGAGAACACAATTTTTTAATATAATACCAGGAAAAATATCAAATAGTGAAGTAAGGAGATTATATCATCTCTGAATTCAGCAGTGGTGAAGCACATTCTGGGATGTGTGCCTATTCCTGGTGTATACATTCTGTGAATCATCAGTGGTAGACTGGAGTAAATTCAGGAAAAGATCCATAAAAATGAGCTGAACACCAGAAAATGGGCTTTACAGGAAGACTTCTTCATGATAAAAAAGACTGAGTTGTTCAGACTGAAACATTTTCACAAAGGTGGCAATTTTTATTTGATTACCAACCAAGTATCTATAGTGGAAGAAGTTAATCAATAGTAAAAGAGATCTTTAGATATGTGGCACAGCAAGGCTGATATTAACATGTTATCTCTGAATCTGCTTATGAGATTCATGATGAAAAACAAACTGAAGCTAGACAAATGCAAATATGGAATAAGAGACTTATTGTCACCAGAAAATCTATCATGCCACCAAACAGGTTATTTACCATTTGAAATGTAAAAACAAGAGGGGATCTCCCTCTCCAAGTCATTGCCTTGTAGTCTACCAATTTCATGCAGGAATTCATCACTAACTCTAGGTAACCCGTGCTGTACAAGGGCTTGGTCTTTTGATTTCTTTTCTCAGGAAATTACTGCACAGAATTGTTTCACAAGAGATGTAACAAAGAAAGCATCTGGGGTACTCTCTTTGAGTAATAACATAAGACTAGAAGGCTTCTTGTTCAGTCCCTATGCCTGACTCTATCAGTTAGCAATTCAGCTGGTGCTTTTGATTTTTGTTTGCTTCACCTTGAAATACTTATAATCTTGGCATTCTGCAAAGGTAGAAGACTGTGAAAGAGCAGCTGCAGTCTATTACAATAATACAGTGAACACAACCATGAAGACTTTCCTGAAAGCAAGAGAAAAATGATCTGAAATAAAAGTAACAGCAGACTGATGGAACATGGCTGTTCCTTCTGTAAAAATGGATGACAGAATCCATTAGCTTTTTCTGAGTTAAAAACATGACTCTGCTTTTAATGTTCACAGTAGGTAGGGCTAGTTGGGACTAGGGTGACAGCAAGAATCATTTCTCCTAAGAAATAAAAAATTATTCAGCATCGCTGTTCATTTAAAAAAAAAGGAAAGAAATAAATTATTTTAGATGCCAAAAAGACATGCATAAAACTATGTATCGTTCTTGGTCTTATGAAACCTTAATGAAAAATGCATCTTTATCCAATGGCAAGCCAACTGATCTTAATCAGAACAAGCTGTGGATGCAGAGGATGATGGCTCTTCCTGTGTTAACCACCCAGTAAACATTCCTCTTTCCCTTTTAAGCAAGGAATCCCTTGGAATCAGCTAATACCAGATCTTGCAAAAAAGACTCTCTGGACTGAAATGTTTCTGTGTTGTAAGAAACCTGGAGATTGCTGAGATGGAGACTGAAGGTGGAAGAACAAAATAAAAAAGAGCTTGAAAATAACTTTTAATCATTCCTGATTAAATAAAAATGGATGTTTTAAAATATACTTTATAGTGAGTGACAAAGAAATGAGGATTCCTAGATTCTGCAACTCTTACATTAAATAACACTTTTTTTCCTAACATCACCCCACTATACCCAGTAGAGCTGCCTGTGTAACTGAAGTAGAGAAGGGTAATAAGCATCTTTCTCAGAGAATGCAATGGGAATGGTCCTGTATTTCATTAAATTTATATTCATCATGCCTCTAACAGAGTTGTATACAACTTGTGCATCATTTCATCTTTCTACTGACATAAAAAGATTTTCCTGTTTCTACTAAGCACTGGTAGGGACCTATACAGTGGTCCACATCAACAAGAAAATTCCAGTATTTCTTTCTGCTCTATTAAAACTAATAATCAGTTCTACTGCTATGACAATGCTGACAAGTTAAAAAATGTGAATTTTACTCAGTAGGGAAATTATCACTTTTGCTAGAGAACTGAGACTGAAGAGATTCTCAGTAGATAACAAATAAGATCCACAGGGCTCAACCCATCTGTTTGATTTCCCCAAACCTCTGTTGTTGTCCCTCCTCACCATGAAATGAACCCCAAACACACACTGTTTTCTTTGCCTGGGGAGTCTCACCAAGCTCACTGGATGATACATAAGCACTCTTAGCTTCTTTGCATGCCTTTATCAGTCTTCAAATAAAAATGACTTGCTTTGTGTCTGTCAGACCAGAGAGGTTTCTAGTGTCCACCTACTCGGACAAATACTGACACATCCTTTTGATCAGCACAGGCAAGATTATGCCATTCATCATGGCATTTTCCTCACCTTTTTTTCTCTTCATATAGTTCCTACTTTTTTGACATTACTTATGAGGTATGGTGTCGTATAAGTATTTATGCAACACTTGGGAAATCATGTCTTCAGCATGAAGAGGAAACAACTCAGCTACCTGTACTTAACCAGGCAACACACAGACAGGAGTAAATTGGTGTAATCTGTCCCAAACTCTGTGTTACCTATCTTTCTTTGCTACTACAGCTACCCGGGCTAGGTAGGTGGAAGTTGTCTTATGGACCAACTTTTGTCACTTTTGTCCTCATTTAAGTCTGAAAATACCTTTGCCAGAAAAGAGTGACACAAGATGGACCTATCAAACAATCCTTTTCAGTCAAACAATCCTACACAGCCTCCTGAAGGCATGTAAAAAAATTCATTACAAAGATGGGTAGCCCACATACCCAAAGAGAGTGGTCTTGTACCCTTTTCTGATTAAAAACAAGTTTTACGATATACTGACCTCATTTCTTCAGTCCCTTCCAAGCCACACTTCATATCAGGAACGCATTTAAGCTTGTGCTGAAAATTAAGGTGGCATTTCAGTACCACTGAGGTTTAAGTCCTTCTGTCCTGTTCCTGATGTTTTCCTGATCTAGGACCTTGAACCAATCTGCAAACAGATTCAAGTTCAGGGTTTTCATCCAAGGGCGAAAGACTTCAGCCAGCCAGCCTTATTGTTGGCTCCTTTATTGCTGGTTCTCTTGTTGTCATTTGCAGTGTTATATGGAAACAAGGCTCTCAAGCCTTTCTTCCCAGCATTGATTTTCTAAAATAAGGTCATTAACGTTTAACGACCCTATAGGCACTAAAGACAACATAGGTATTGTCATAAAATTCCTGAGAAAAGTAATGCCTCAATTTTTCACTATATTCTTAGGAAAAAAACCTTCAGAGTGCTCAGCACCTATCAGTCACAAGAGAACTGAACTTTCAAAGTCTCCAAGAGCTGAGCTCTGCTTCCAAAAACAGCTTGTATATTTACAGTCATGCTTTTTGACCTACTTTTCTTATTTTCCAGTGGGAATACACAACCTAAAAAAAATTGGAATTTAATTATAGTAATGGTTCATAAATAAAAATTCCATTTTGGTACAGCCAACCATACAGGGTAAGCCCTGGAAGTCTTTTCACAGACTACACATGCGTATTAGTTTGCTTACCTTTCATTATTGGCATTGCTACCTACTGATTAATTGACAAATATTGTAGACAACGTGCATACAAATGCTTGGGAAAAGCAATGTCAAAACAACATTTAAACCCAAAACATTAAAAAACTGAACTGGAAATTGTTTAGATACATGCTTGCATTTAACACTCAGGGTTAAACACAATACCAAATTGCTCAAACTATTTGTAAGTTTGGTCCTGCTATAGAGCTGGATGGGAGGAAAGATGGCACTTTCTTAGCAGTAACACACACACACAACTTTGGAGAAAGGTGCTCCTCAAGTACCTTAAAGACCAAGTAACTTAGTTTCAAATGGATAAATTAATTTCATTCTTATTTCTGAATTCAATCATTGGTATCTACATGACACACTAATGTGGTTGGACAAACATGACCCTGATTTTGTCTTGTATAAAGAAGCAAGAGCATATATTAATTTTGAGATTTCAAGCTGAGTTTGTATGTGTGGAATTTAAAGTGAAAACATCTGTAAGACATCATGAATACAGAAATTTGGTAGTAGCCACAAATATAAAAGAGAAAGGAAAGAATAATAATTAAAAAAAACCCTCTGAGTCATGTTTGGGGACTTTTGGGAGAACTAAACACCTTACATGTGACAGTTGCTAGAGCAATGCCTCTAGGTTGAAATTGCTCAAAAACGCAATGATGATTTGAGAGCCTAACTTGGAAGCAGTTCCCTTCGAGTCTGTGCAATCACATTCATATAAACCCTGTGTAAGCAAGAGGAAAAAGTAACCCTTTATTAAACTGTCAGTATTAATCCTCAATAATCTTCAAGTATTCTATTTCCTCCTGCCACGGTAAGAGTGAGACATGAAACAAGCAGCAAGATATGCTCCCTATCTGTGAGAAAATAACGGAAGATTGGCGAGGAGGGTTGTAAACACACTCAAGTGACTTGCAGCTGGGGTGTCAAAAAACACATATATCATACCAATCGTTGTTTAGTCTTGTGTGCTTGACAAGTAGAACATCTGTGTTCAGATAACATAGGCCTGTGACACACTCCGAGGCACCCTATCAAACATGCTTGAGATTCCTGCCTTGCTGTGGGAAAGATCAAAGCACAGTGCAAAACTACACCTGCAAAAATCCCTGATATACAGACAAAAGCAGCAGGTTCAAAATCTCTCTCTCTCTAGCACAGGCCGAGCTCCACGGTGCCTGCGTTCCCGCTTGTGTGCCCCTGCCCGGCTGCTGCTTCGGAGATCTCCCAGCGCACAAGGTAATGAGAATAAGTTTACTCTTTGCATTTCATCCATGGTTTTGTGGTTGTTCCTGTGTCCTGCCTGTGTCGACTTACACAGTATTTCAGTTGGGCTCTTTCTTAAAATAGCTAGTTCTCAAATTATAAGTTTTTCTCATCCCATCCAGGCATGCAATTATATAAAAGCAAACTCAGTTACCAACTGTAGCAGTAAAACAATTCTTGAAAATTATGTCCACTGCTGGAGTTTCCAATTTTAAAACTAGGTCCAGCCTTTTTACTTTGGGTAAACTGGACACCCTGACCCTGATCTGGCTTCTTACAAGCCAGTACTGGGAAGAACATTGTTAAAATAATTTTTAAAAAGCAAGCTACTTAGTGCAGGATCAAGGGCTTTTTAGCTTCTTCATTAAATGGAAGGAAATAGATCATATACAAAACGCATGAACTGGGAGCGACACAGATGAATAATGTATCCATTACTTGTTTGCATAATGGAGTTATTTGATCTACTTTGACTTCTCAGGCAGAGCAAAAGCAAAAGTAATGGTTTTCCCACCTTCTTCTTCCAAGAAAGCCCTCAGCAACTCATGTCCTCCTAAAGGCCACAGGATGCTATAGAATACTAATAAACTTCCAGCTGTTGTGGGGATACCTGTAAAATAGCATAGCAGATTTTGCCACTTGCATTGGGAAGATACCAAGCACCAGGCATCTGCCCAATTTAATGAAAGAAGCTCAAGCACTCATGCAGAAGGTGGCAGACAAATGTCCATTTGTGCTCAGATGGCAAGAAGAGAGAATTTGCATGGGGGAGTGAAGAACAAAGGTATTTCAGAGAGGCCATTTTAATGGATTTAGGGTCCTTTCAGTCATAAACAACCCATACTCTTGTGAACTTTTAATACAGTAGTTTCTCCCTAAATAAGCATTTTAGAAAGCTTTGGAAACATCTAAATGCTTTCAAAAGCCTTAATCATTACTTTCTGAATTCAAAGACCGTCTGATGACATTCAATCATTTGTAGGATAAAGTTCTGCAGTGAGAAGTTCAGTCCTAAACTGAAGTCAACAGCAGCACTGTCCAATGAGGAGCAAAGCTGAACATCTCTCAGACCTATACCAGACCAACTTCTGTTGACTTTACATGCAGTAGCCATATTTGTGCAGGTCCACATGGCACTGCCAACTCCTATGGTCTTAGTGCAACTTTTACACAACTGCAGTGGTTTTAAAGCTACAGGTCTTGGAGCTCCTGCAATTAGATCTCTCCAAACACTTTTTCACTCCAGTGTGCGAACCAAAAGTATTTTACTTGAATTGGTCTGAAATCTTCCTTGGGCTGTGGATGGCTAAAGGAGGATGGGGAACACTGATTTTCTTGCTGAAAAAAAAGCATTCCCAGTTTCCACCACCACCCCAAGATAAATAAAATGTGTTACTTTTGTTTGAAACGCCAAAAATGAAAGCAAAGCACTATCCACAAAAATTATCAGGAAGATGGTTATGTCTGGGATTTTGGTTTTTGGGGGTTTTTTTTGGTTGGTTTTTGTGTTTGGATTTTTTTTTTTAAATCTTTTAAACTACTCTTGCAAGGATTACATTTACCTCAACACCAAAAGACACACTTCCTCTGTGGTTCTTCTGCAGTAATATTCTGCGGAGAGGAAGGGATTTTCAGCTTCTCAACTAAAGTTACTCTGCTTTCATATAAAGTAACATAGTATTTATGCAGAAATCTGTCAGGAATACAAAGACATTTCTGAATACAGAAAGAATTTCAGAATTTCCTCTGAAATTGCAACCAGTTTTTCTACCCACACTCAGTTCAGTATCACTTTCTTTCTGGAACTCCCTACACAGTACTTGTGGGAACTATTCCCCCTGGGTTCTTTTATTGGGGTTTTTTTTTAAGATTACTGTTAAAATCAATGTACAAAAATAAAAAATAGTTTTCAATGTTTTCCAATTCAAGGTGCCCTTAAGACAAAACATCTCATACTCTAAGTAATAATGCCAGGTTTACGCACTAAGAACAGTTTTTTGCATTCTTTTAGATTTACACAGTTAATTCCTTCCTCCTAGCATCTTCAGCCACGAGCCTCAAGATTTATAAATGACTTAGTAGTATGAACTTTTACAGCCAAACATCAGTGAGAAAAGAGTAAAACAAGACATAACTGTTCAACCACAGCAGACTTTTTTGTCCTCATTTCATCCCAAAATGTAAGTTTATAGTTGCCAAATTTCCGTGGTCCTTCAAATCATGCTTGAAGTCAGTACCAGATGCCTCAGAAGGCTTGGTCCAGCAGCTGAAGAGGACGACCTGGCCTGCCGAAACTGTCAACATGGCTCTCAAGTAGGAACCTAGGGTGCGGGTAGATATGGTATACTTGAAAACCCTGAAATCACCTGTGGACAAACTAACTTTATAGGTGCTTATTATCATCTCTATGGGAACAGCTTCTTGCTCTGCTTTTTCTGAAAATTTCTTAGGAATCCTTGTCTCCTCTAATGGCAGAACTATACTCCTACTGGGTAAAAAAATGTCTTATTACAGAACAGCTTTGGCATTACTTTTGTTCTGGATAACCTAAAACTAACATTAAAACCAGGGATTTTCCAGTAAAAAAAAATGCCTGATAGAAATTTAGGTACAGGAGAAGTCTAAATTTAGAGTCTAAACAATAAGTTAGTTCTAACTTACATTATAACAGCTTCTGACATAGTGCTCTACTGAATAAAAATGGTTCACTTACCTTAATGAAAACAATTAAATTAATAGGACTGCATTCTTCTCAGTGTTTACATATTTGAAATTTAATAAAATGGCTTTTTCCCCAT